>NC_066609.1:1227500-1232500 GCF_905475345.1 Vespula vulgaris
ATATTTCACGATTATTACGTGCGTTTTCTATTCGATAAAAAGCTTTGTCACTACTAGTTCTATATATTCGGCCGCTCGGCCGGTTTATCATATATAATTTTTTTTTTAGTTCTTTTACGTTTCATTAGCTTCTTTATTCACTATTTCGACTTAACCATATTCTTCTTATGACTCACTTGCCATTACCTTGCCAACCGTGTTACCATCCTCTCTTCAGTACTACTTATAGCTTGAAATCCTGGTGTTGTGATACAGTAGTGAAGAAACTGCTTTTTTGGGCACGGTACTGTTGTTCGAAGTTGTCATTAAAAAAAATCGAATTTATAGTTTTCTCTATGGTTGACTGTCCCTTCCTTCTTCGCCTCTACACTCCCTATTTTTTTTTTTGTAGACTAATTTTTTAATCTTTTCTTTTTTTTTCTTCTTTTTTTTTCCTTTTTCCCATTATATATAACGTAGGAAAAATGTCAGGATTACTTAAGTAATATTACAAAAATGTGTTCTCTTTTATGTTTTTTAAAATTCAAATAGAAGATATTTGTATTACATATTATTTATATAGAAGAGAGAGAGAGAGAGAGAGAAAGAGAGAGAGAGAGAAAAAGGGGGAAGGGACTTTTATACCCACCACACGTACTGTGTGATGTGGTTATGGAAAAGATAAATTAACGGAAAAAAAAAGAGAGAAAAAAAAGAAAAACAAAACAAATCTTATGTATTTTCCTCACACCATAGCTTAGCTTTTGTGTCACACGAACAACTTTGCGTAAGTTAGAATGTCTGACAGTAAGTAAATGATTTTACAATACCCAATATAATTCTTATATCCATGCGTCTGCTACGAAGAATTGTATAAGTAATTAAGGGGATTTTATATTTTTTTATATTGATTATATATTGCTGGTATGATATATACATTATATGTGAATCGCACAATCAAAAATAACTCATTTTAAATAAAATATATATATATAATCTCCATTGAAATATGACAATATCAGTTATATTGATGCTTCCACAGTCAGCCGATAAGTACTTACAGGAAATAATGATTGTTATTAAATCTTACGCCTGTGAAAGCATTTTGGGAGCATTGTGTAGGAATATCAGCTGGCAGCCGAACGGTAAAAATTAATTTACAGATAAAAATCAATTATAATAAGGATTCAGTGTATGGTGTGAGGTTTTGTGTGGTACCACCTTTGTCAGTTTGTTGTGACTTGTATTGTGTATGCGGCACACTGCATGCTAAGTTGAGTTCCTCTTATAGTTTGGCAAATCGCATTCATTAAAGTTGCTAGATAGACGTAGGTGGTCTGCCAACCACAAACCCATATTGGGTGTATATCGTAGTTATAGAAAAATCTACTTTATCGTTTTAACTTTTGGTTGAGAAATATATATATATGGTTCAAATTGAAATGTAATCTGTATTTATATAACTAATTTTTTCATATCTGGTCTTGACAAAATTACAATGCTTAGCTACTTTTAAAACGCAATGCCGAATTTATTGGATATTAGACTAATAAAATAAAAAGAGTAACTAAAAATATTATCGTTTTGATAATCAAACACGTTCCATGTGAACATAATATTAAGCATAACTCTTTTCACGAATCACAATAAGTAAAGAAATATTTTAGATCGGCTGTCAGTCAACTTCCTGTTCAGTAGTGCGAGAATTCGCTTGAGAAGTGTCAGGTACATTGACAAATGTTGTGAACACGAACCTGGATCAAGTAATCCTAACTTGGGGTATGAAATAATACTGCAAGTTGTACTCCACATTTGCCTCAAGGTCTGACAATTCTCTCGTCATCAATCTTACCTCTGAACAATGCACGGTCTCCTAGAAACATTAAAAAAGAAAAGAGACAAAAGAAAAAAAAAAAAAAGAAAAGAAAAGAAAAGAAAAAAAAAGAGAACTACAAAACGAAAGTCGACACGAGCAATTCATATAGGAGAGTGTAATAATTATACAAGATTTTCATTTGAATTGGACGTATACACACTCACGGCGTAAGTAGTTGCACAGAGTTGTGTACAAATAACGAATAAAGAAAATATAATATTATAAAAAAAAAAAAAAAAAAAAGAAAAAAAATACACACAACACACATACACACATACACACCACATACATACATATATACATATTTATAAAAAAAAAAAAAAAATATTCCTTTCGTTATATGATCGAAGTTTTCTGACAATTTGATATCATTTGCAGGGATGATAGGAGCCTTACCACCGGGTGCTATGCATCCGGCGTTTGCAGCTCCAATGGGATTTCCTGGTGCACCGATGTTGGCTCCAATGATGCATCCACGCTTTAGATGATCGCCTCCTATGGACGGGCCCACTCCACCATTGCACTTCGTGCTATGGGCTCGCCCCTAAAATCACATTAGGGTTCGGACCTTTTGACCGAAAGAAGAGAAGAAGAGAAAACGAGAAGCACACACGCAAAATACGTTATCTCTCGCGTGGAAACAGTTCATCGAACGGCCGCGCCTGCACTTGACGCATCCTCTCCCACGAAGTTTACACGAAGTTAGCAAAATCTTTGTTTTTTATTATATCGTTGACGAACAAGACCACGCATCTATACGTTAGTGTCTGAGGGAGGATTATCTCGGCCGAGATATGGAAACGGTTGGAACCATTTTCCGTCGTTACAATTTTACAAATTTTCTTCTGTCTCATCAAATGAAACTAAACAAAACCATTACGTTTTTCTTTTTTTATTTCTTCTTCTTCTTCTTCTTTTTTTTTTTTGCTTTCTTCTTTTTTTCCCTCTTCTTTTAATCGTGTGAACTTTGCTTCTCGAGATTCTATTATTACCGCTATTACTACCACCATTATTATTATTACCACCATTATTATTATTATTATTATTATTATTATTATTATTATTATTATTACTATTATTGTTTTGTTATTCTTTTTCTCCTAAATTATGTATATTTTATATCTATTGTTTCTATCATTTATTTTAAAGATTTCTATCGTTGTCTTATATCTATCGTTATCTATGTAATAGATAAACGCGTAAGAAAAAAGAAAAAAAAAAAGAAAAGGGAAGTTATTATCACAGAATGACGTGTCAAAATGAGTACGGTTCGAGTCCAGTTGTTCTTACTCTAACGAGTAAGTTTCTTTATAAAATTTATATAATATACTGATATATATATATATATATATATATTTTATAAAGAAATATGTTGAACTCGTTACCTCTGATACAGAGGAAAGAGGAGACGGCGCGATAGAGTATTTATATCTTGGATTTAAAATCACATTTATATATTATTAGATCTTGTGTTTCGACCGTTTCCATAAGGCAAAAAATAAACACCTCAGTCACTACACGCCAGTGTCCTCATGGAGAGACGCGATATCGCGAATGGGTGGCGCTTCACGCTGCAGCTGGGGATGATTGATTGATTATAAAGTGGTTCAGTGAACATTAAATTATTACGTGAATCAACGATGATTATATTATATCATCGTAAAGAAAGAGAGAGAGAGAGAAAGAAAGAAAGAGAGATTATTATTATAATAACTATCTATTTTAATTTATATGTAAATTTCTTTTTCTTTTCTCTTTGTTATTATTATATCGTCGACGGATTTAGAGAACTTAGAGAGCAATAGTCTGCTATTGTTAACGTCCTCTCGTGTCATCTTCAAGCATATTATAAAAATAATGTCGTTTTTTGAGAGAGAGAGAGAGAGAGAGAGAGAGAAAAAAAGAAAAAGAAACGGTCCGCAGTTGTAGTAGAAATGTTCGTGAGAGCTACTAACTTTCAGTGTTGTACGAAAAATTCATAAGGAGAGATATGTGATCGATTAGTAATCGCATATGACATTTTCAAATAATAGTTAAATTCTAGCCGCAGTGTGAAGACTCTGTCGCCTCAGGTTAGTCTGTCGTATAAATTTTATTTTGTTAACATACTTCAAGTCGAGTTGATATACTTTTGCCAATTTTCTTTCTTTTTTTTTTTTCTTTTTTTTCCCTTTTTTTTCCTGTTAAATAGAAAGAAAGAAGTCAGAAATTCATGATAATTTCTTGTATTATATATTCTAATGGGATTTACATTCTTAACTTATCATTTTTACACAATTATCTTAATCACACACATATATATATATATATATTTATACCGGCTGGGTCGACTTTTTCTTTTCATTTAGAAACATTAACATGTTATTGTGTAATATGAGAAAATATTTTCAAAGAAATTTTTTCATGGGCATGTAAATGTTTCATATGGATAGAGTCACCAACCTGACCTGTATATATATCTAAAAAAAAAAAAATAATAATAATAATAATAATAATAATAAATAACACTAGGATTGGCTTTTGATCATAATGATGACATTTGTATAACTAATTAGTACTGGGCAATAGTAATCGACTCGACTTGTGATAGTCCTTTCCTTTGCAAGGAACATGTTGGTGACGCATGAGTGATGAGTGGTAAGTACGGAGGGTGCCTACAAAAAAAAAAAAAAAAAAAAAAAAGAAAAAAAAAGAAAGATAAAAAAGAACAAAAAAAAAACAAACAAAATAAGAGAAAGAAACGGACACCGGCTCTCTACACTCGACTCACGTCGTTTTCTCCACTTTTATCCTTTGTCGTCTCTATTTAATCGGACAACTTGATCGTGAAGTATCGGATTTAATTATTTGTCTCATCATTCTCTCAATCATCTGTCCTGCTTCTATTACTACTACTATTACTACTACTACTACTACTACTATTACTGTTACTATTACTATTACTACTACTACTACTATTACTACTACTACTACTGCTACTACTACTTTCGTAGAAAGACATTTCGAAGGAAAAAAAACCTCCCTTTTCGATTCGATTTCATATCTCCATATAATTCGAGAAAATTTCATTTTCTTTTTTCTACGTTAGTGCATTGCTCTCCCACTTTTCTTTTCTTTTCTTCGAGTGATTTCGCTCTTAGTTATC
>NC_066609.1:1235000-1295000 GCF_905475345.1 Vespula vulgaris
AAGATTTAGATATTCGTGTTGCACTTCACCCGAAGAGAGGACGATCACAGACGATGAGATTACGAAAAAGAAAAATGATGATCACTTCACTGGGCAAAAATAAAATCTGGGAATTTCGTGGTCCTCGATGCCATGGGCGCGTGGCTGGACCGAGAAACAATATTAATCGTAATAGGTAATGAGTCACGGGTAAATCGTATTAACCGAATCGATCGTTTGGAATATCGATACGAAACGGGTCCTTTATTATTTTATTTTAAATAGTTCTTCATTGATCAGATCCGATCTATTTATTTGTTATCGGACGTGTTCAATGAAATAAACATTGAGATATAATTCTAATGTAATTCTTATTTTTCATTCATTATGATATCAGGACACTGACAATAAAAACAAAAAAAAAGAAAAAAGATTATATATATATATGTACATGTATATAAATTACAAAAAAAAAAGAAAATAAATAAATAAAAAAGAAAAAGAAGAATGGAGCAACCCGTTCGATCGAATATTCCATCGTTCGTAGAATGCTTAGCTGGCTCTGTGTGTTATATCGATACGTTATGTATCTTACGTTACGCAAGGACCCCTTACATTTTCCTATTCCCTATTTCGCTAATAATGTCTTTACACTTGGTGATAGCGGATGCACGATTCGCTCGAGGGGGATCGCTTTGCTCGAAGATACCGGTAACACGGTGCCTCTTTGTCATCCTAATATTCTTATCAAGGCGGTTCGGTCCTGTATGAATTTAAAGTGCGAAAAATAAAAGTATTGAAGAGGGTTATCAATGAAATATCAAAGGAAAATTCATTGAACGTTTTATCTAATTAAAAAATAGTACTTTGATGTGAAATAATTTATTTGTTTAATTTTATTTTTTTTTTTTTTATTGTATCTTTTCTCCTTTTTTTTTTCTTTTCTCTCTATATGTGTATATGTATATGTGTGGGTATATATATATATATATAATTGTGATTATATAAATATGACTATATTGTAGATCGTAGATTTTTACAGACGTAATATTCACCTTTAACTTTTTCTTGGATCGTTTCATAAGATCTTAATGAACGTTCGAAAAGCATAAAATGCACTTTATCTTTGTACGGATCGTCCGTAAATACTCTAGAAGTAGTCTCTACTCTTCTACAGCATTGTTGTTTTCAGCCGACTGCGCACGAGCAGAACGGACAGAATGTCGAAGAAAAAAAAAAAAAAACAGAAAAGAAAAGAGTTTAAGAAATATAAAAAAAAAAAAAAAATAAAATAAAATAAAACGAAATAAAAAAGAATATATATACAAAAAAAAAAAATAAACACGAGAGGTGACACTTTGAACGTGTATCTCAATCAAATTTAATAAATAAATGAAGATTGTTCACAATATAAAAGAAATGGACGAGTTATTCTGCGATCAATGTATATAATTCTCTTACAAAAAAAATATTTGATCATTTAAATACATACATACATATATATATATGTATCTGAGTTGTACATGTATATATATATATATATATATATATATATATATATATATATATATATGTATATAAATTGATTAGGCAAATTCAAAAAGATAAAATCACTTCTTTGATCGCAGAAGAGCCAGTTTCATTGATCTATTAAAATCCTATTGAATCATTTCTCTCCAAGTCCACGTTATCCATCAATTTAGTTTAAGGATTATATATGTATCATTATGGATTAAACCAAGGGATACACGCAAATGATCTATATATTTTCTCTCTCTTTTTTTTTTTTTTTATTAATTTCTTTATTGATTCATTTATTTCATTAAAAATTTTACCAAAGGTAGCTGACATATGAGCCAGCTGTTAAAGCAATAAGAACGAAGAGGGGCAGCATGAGAATAAGTACTTAACGAAGATTTCATTGTTGTTAAGAACGTACATAACATATTGTTTCGCCGTGGTTGAATTGTGGCAGTGTTTGTGGAAGATTTAGATATCTGTAGATTGACGGAGAAGAAATGAAAAAAGAAAAAAAAAAAACACAAATTAGATAAAAAGATTAATTGGATACGAATGAAAGAAGAAAGGAACATCTAACATTTTGAACGAACTTAATTTTACTTAATACCTAAAAGCAACGAGAGAGATTGCAAAGTTTCCGATTCTTCTTTGTACGTTCTCTCTATCCAATTTCCTTTTTTTTTTCTCATTTTCCCTTTCTCTTTCTCTAACTCTATCTCTCTTTCTCTCTTTCTTTCTCTCTCTCTCTCGCTTGCCATATTCTCGTTGCGTTAAATCCAAACCCACAAAGGTATAACGCTGTCGAAATCAAAGATGTCCGGTTGACCCATGACGTGTGAAATATTTGGAAAAGATCGAGACCATTGGAAAGCAGAAGTTAGCTCGTTGAAACGAACAGGACCGGAAGTTGCCTCAAAGATCTCGAGTCCGTTAACGTCAGCCGCTATAATTTTACTATCGATGACACCCAATGGTAATGGCGGTTTCTCCAAGTCACCTCTGTAAGTTCGGATTTGTGATAAATTTAAATGAAAACTTTCATTAGTATTCTCTACAGTAGACTTCTCATCTTGGCCGCTGTAACCTCGCATGAACTCCCTGACATGTTCCATGATGGTAACGTTCTCTTGCAAATCCATCAAATAACGTCTCCTTATTAAAAGATCATTCTCGTTGATAGGACCAGCTGCTTCCTTTATCTCTTGGAAATGTGGTAAACCGGTGCAAAGTACAACACCATTCTCTATGAAATCTTTTGAGTAATCAACAGCGTGAGTGATACTTCCTAACTGTTCTACGAACCAAACATTGTTGGATCTTGGCTCAAACGTGATCCATTGATGCATCGAATTACCACCATTTTCAAATGCTAATATTTTAGACCAGGATTCACTATCGGTTGCCAAACGATTTGCTGCCATTATTCTGATGGACGACATTACCTGATGGAATAATAACGAATTGTATATTTTCTCATTCTAATTATATATATGTTTATGATGTATGCATTATAATACGTTAGAATCTCTCACACAACGTACTTGATCTTCCAGATTGACAAAGTTCCATGGATCACGCTTCGATACTGACAATGGCATACCAGCAATTATCAACTCTCGATTTTCAGCCGTCATTAAATAAAACTCATCGTGCGAGGATAATGCTCCAGGATAAGAGGACATGATGATCGATCGACTCGGTATTCGAGCTACGTTTTTTGACGTAGGCAATATATGATAATTAAATTTGTATCTTTTCAAGAGTCTTAACATTTTGGCGTATCTAAAAAAAAAGAAAAAAAAGGAAAGAAAAGAAAAGAAAATTAGGCAAATTTTTTCATTCGTTGAGTAGATCCTTTGTTAGAGAATCTTTAAATCTTTTGTATATACCTACTTCTCTATCTTTTTAATCCTCGCTGCATAAAACCATTTAAGATTTATCAATCTCCTTACTCATTCGTTGAGTTAATTTTTTTGTTTTTCTTTCCAATAATATACAGTTAGATGAATTAGAAAATTTCTACTTACGGTGCAGCAGTATTATGTCCAATAGCGATCAGAGGTTCCTTATTTTCTCTGTTAAGTGCTTTAAGAAAAATCATGCCTTTTTCACCGATTGATATATTCGATCCATTGATTATTGTCGAGTCGACATCTGATAAATCAGAAGCCATTGCCAGCCAAAGAAAATCTTCCGATTGTAATTCCGCTGATTGACGACTTCGACGAACGGCGAAACGCCAACCAGCTTCCAAACCATCCAATTGTGCATAAAATAAGCGTACCTTGATGAAAAGACGATCTCGAATTATTATAATTACGAATATAGAAAAGGTAAATAACTATGGAAATAAACGTCGAGATATTTGAATGTCAATGAATTTTCAAAGCGGATTATTTCTTATGAAAATTACACACCATATGCCAAAACGAGTCCTTAGATTCTAACAAATCGGATCGTTCACGTATTATAGCTGCATTCTCGCGAAGATAACGTCGTGATTTCCGGCATTCAACTGGGTTCTTATCGCATATTACATTGATGGTGTTGTACCAATGATGGTGTATTAATTGCCAAGTTAAACTACCTTCCAAAAGACCTGCTGCATACGCTTGTACTGTGTCCGGATATTTTACAGATGTTTCAATTTCAATGATAGACCACCTGTTAAAAAATGTCATTGAAATTTTTTATCGAGACTATATAATTATTATTATTATTATTATTATTATTATTATTATTATTATTATTATTATCATTATCATTTATAGCGTTATCGATCTCATCCTTTTAATCTTTCATCGATCAATTAAATTTGGTTAATACATTTATGATGTATTTAGGTAATATATAAATTGAATTAATTTTCTAAAAGTTCTTTTTTAAAAATATCTAGCAGTATCTTAATAAAAAGGATGGGCCAAAAATTTCTAGATGATTTTAAAGATCGATTACTCTTTTTTGAGATTTTTTTTTTTTTAAGCTAATTTATTTATTAATATATATATATTTTTTTTGCAGAGATTGTAAAACTACTTAGACCGAAGAACTCTTGGCCAAGTCTACACAAGAAGAAAATATTCGGACGAACCCATTTTCTAAAATTCCAGTTTTGTAATATGCACGTGCGGCATTTAATGGAATAGAAGTAAGATCATTGCCTTGGCCCCAAAAGTCAATACGGTATCCTCCCTTGTGATTCCACGACACAGTTGCTGAATACGTTCCATCCTTCTCAACGCTGTAAGTAAAGAAGATAATCATTTATATCCCGAGAGAGTTGAATGAAATCGAATATATCTTAAAGTTTTTTTTATGCGATATATAAATTCTTTGTCTTTCGATATTTCAGATTTTAAAGAAGTCAGCAGTTACATACGTACATAAGAAAGAAATAGGAAGACAAATTTCAAACATTCTGTTCAAATTACACAACTAAGCAATTTAACCGAGAATATTCTTTTTTTTATCACTACAAATATCGATTTACGCTTATCGTGTCAATTTAAGTGTCTTTGCTAAGTTATTTATCGATTCGAATGATTAATAATACATGCGAACGAGGAGGATTAATCATAAAAAAAAAAAAAAAAAGAAAGAAAAAAAAACGAAGAAAGTCATAGTTAACGTTATCATGGATGAAATTAGATCGCAGTATATTTTATTTTATTGTAAAAATCAATAAGATAGAAGAAATTCGATTGAAACTTTTTCTATATTTTATTATATCAATATATAGATATACGAAAGTTATGAAAAAATTAATTTTTATAATTGAAAATAATTTTCTGATCTTTGGGGGAGGGGGAGGGGGGAGGGGGAGAGGTAACGGGAGGATGGGGTTGGAAAGAAGAATTGAAAATTTCATCGATGATAGCTTTTGATTATTAATAAACAAATATTATTTAGTAAGTATTATATTTAATACTATAATATTTCATTATTAATTATTTCATTTAACATATACGTATACACATACATATATATATATTTTTTTTATTAAGAACGTTAAGGAAATTTATTAAGAGAAACTTACTGTCCAAATTCACCGAGTATTATTGCACCGATGCCAAGAAGAGCAACGGCGACAAGAATGTACGTGGAGATGCGTGTTTGCAGCCAAGAAGCGCCCACTACCTTCAGCATGGCTCATCGGTAAGCTAAGCACCTTGGTAACGAAGAAAAGAAAAAGGTGGAAGGCACGAGTTTCGCGTTCTCAACCCATCGATTACAGAAGCCTGCTCCGTGGCCTCTTCTAACGCTCTTAGAAGTTGCCGGTACGCGCGTATCCTATTTTCACTGCAATAAATCAAATGGAAAGAAAACCAAAAAAAAAAAAAAGAAAATAAGATAATCGAATATGAAATTTAATCGAATCTACGTAAATAGGATAAATATATACACACGATATAATAGGTAAATATAATATATTTCATATAAAAATTTACCCTTTTTTTCTTTTTCGTTTGTTTGTTTGTTTCTTTTCCTTTGGAGTGTGCTCTTAAAAAGTATGTTTGAATCAACTATAATTAATAACGTGTTAAAGGTTTATACTTGGAATTTTTTTAATGAGTATAATATGTATGATAATATATATATATATATATATATATATATATATATATATATATATATATTAAGTCTCTGTAGATCGCACTCTTGAAAATTATATTTAAATAAGCTATAATTAAAAAACACACACACACACACACATACATATATATATAAATTTATTAAAATGTAAAATGTATTCTTTAAAATATATTTAAAAAAAAATCGCTATAGAAATACCTATTATACATTAATAGTCGACATTCCTGTAACAGGTATACCGGTATCAATGAGCTTGCACTTCTCTTCTGGCATCATTCCGGTTCTCTTTCTCTCTCTCTCTTTCTTTCTTTCTCAAAGTTATCTTAGTAAAAGATTTATGTACATAGACGTGTGACTAACAAAACGATCGAAGAGGGGAAAACGTGTCGGAATTAGAAACTTGCGAATTGAAGGCAAAGGTTAAGGCTAATACCCACTCACGGTGGTATTGGCATCAGCTAATTGGATAGATATAAGTTACAAGTCACACGTATATATTGCGTGCTGACCAATATAAGTTCAATCTTTCCTTTTTGTTCTCTTTCTTTTTTACTTTCTTCTTTCTCTCTCTCTCTTTTTTTCTTTTTCTTTCTCACTTTTTTTATGCCAGATAAAGTCAGTTTTGGGGCAAGCGTCTTATCTGACGCAAGATTATTTTCTTTTCACGTGAACGTCACGTGAAATCTGCTCTTTCAAAAGAGGTTCATACTATATCGTCTTTGCAAATAAAATTTGATTTAAACTACATTTTTTTAATGAAGATAAACGTCGTTGATTGAAAAGGAATATTACTTTACATCAGATTCGTCATTTTCGAACGATTAGTTTAACTTGTTTGCAATTACACACACGACACAGAACTGCACTAGTTTCAAGCTTGAGTGATAAGTATTCGCAATATTGCGCAAGATGTTAGTCATTGGTACTCGATAATGTCGATTCATCATTTCAGTCCCTTTTTTTTTATACGTACACATATATATATATATATATATCAATTTTTTTAACAAATATTAACTACATATATAATACTATAACGTATATATCGTAAAATTATATACTATACATTTTTTATAAGATATGTTAATAGCAAATAATTTATATATATATATTTTTTATTTTTTCCCTAAAGTCTTCTACATATAAAAATTGTAGTAATTCGCTATTAATATTTGCTTTAAATAATAATTAATATTTTAATAATATATGTTAAAAAGCAAATAAAAGTATTTTTATAGATTGAGACTACTAAAAAAAAAATAAAAAAATAAAAAAAAAGGGAAGTTTTTTTTTCAGAGTTTAATAAAAAGATTTCTAATTTTTCTTACTTGAGCAATTAAATAAAAGAAGACTTATCAGTTGATCGTGCATATCTTTAAATCCTCTTTATAGGTTTCCTCTTTTCGACCGCAGAGATTGTACTGTCGAATACTTGTTGAGCTTTATTCGAGGATAAAAAAAGGACTGAAGCTAGAAGATTCACGAAACATTCGTATCCATACGCAAGGAATAATCTGTGGGAACTGAGCCAGGAGTGCAAGATCTTAAGTTCTTGGCAAAATCAAGTGATTCGATCTGGTCGACATAAACTCGTCTGCTACGTCAAAGTCGTTTATTATACAACAACTTTCAATGAGAGAGAGAGATGGATATACATATGTTGTTGCAGCGAAGATAACAAATTTACCAAAAGTATGCTCCTTCGTAGAACTCGGAGAAAAATAAACTATTGGAAAAGAACTTTCTATAAAAGACGTATGACTTTATTCTTTAAGCGTTTATATTTAAATCTTTAGTCTCTTGGTAATAACGTAATGTTATTTCTAAAAATGATGTTTCGAAGAAATTTCATTGGATTTTATTGTGAGAAAATTCATTGTTGTTAATTCATATCTGAAACTTTTTTCATGATTTTTTTATATATATATAATTTTTATTTAATATAATATAATTATATTAATATAAATACTATATTAAATATTACCTATTTAAATAAAGAGAGAATTAAATTATTAATATCAGAGTATAATACTTATATAATATTATTATATAATTAATATCAAGATTTATAATCTTGATACAATTATATATTATTAGAGCATATTATTAGAAAATATTAGCTATATATCTATACTATAGTATAGTATGATATACTAATACTGATATAAGTAATAATGATTTAGTAATTTTTTAGTATCACGTTTAAAATTATATATAATCTATATAATATGATGATATAGATACGGAAAAAGTTTCAGGGTTATAAAAAATTAAGGGATGTTTAAATTTTTACAGATAATTCATTCGAAATGTTGAAAATTGTAAACGCATACAGATCTTTTTCATCGCTGACACGATAATAATTAGATGTTAACGTATAACCAGATATGTTTAGAAGAGAGAGGGTATTTAACACTTTGTAAAAGCAGACGCCGTTGTGTCAACTAACTTATCGCTTGTTGTAAATAAACGTGTCGAGTTAGGTTGCTGATCAACTTTATCAACTTTTGCTTGGCAATTTGTGGAAAATTTCAAATTATGTATTTTAAAATGCGTTTAACTTTCTTTTTATTTTTATCTTTAATGTTCCGACGCAAACCTGAATTATTTTTCATTCTAAAAGTCTAACGAAACATTTGTATGTGTATGTATATATATATATATATATATATATATATATATATATATATATATATATATATATGTATTTTAAATGATCGTTTGACCATAATGATTCATCTATCAATAATTTTTCTACGTGTATCGACTGTAAGTAACATATCTAAATAATATGTTATTTAACGATATATACTAGTGTTGACTTGAGTCTATCTATAAAATTATTTTTTTGAAAAGATTACACTGATTTCCTACAAGATTTGACTTCATATATAAACAAAATCAAAAACAATATCTTAGATAAGAAAAACTTGACTTCTTCGAACAGATCCATCCATTCCATGATAAATTTCATTATTCAACAAATAATTCAATGTTTTTGTTTGTATGATCTCATTTCACGGAACATTGAATCGATCCTATTAGAACAATAGATCAGTTCTCACATACATATATAAATTATTGTAAATAAATAATCAAAATGGAACACACTCGATCGGAAAACTTTTATGCGAATGTTAAAAGTTCGTTCTTGTAATACGTAATATTGATCGTTCGCATCGACTATCTAGATCAGCTGCTTGGATCATTCGATCGAGTTGATTAATCGCTGATAGTTGCAATCACGTTGATCGTACAATTATTTATACCAAGATCATTACAAAATTATAATTAATTAAAAATTATCAGATATAAGATAGAAACAAGTTTTGTACGTTATATAAAAAAGGAAAAAAAAAAAAAAAAGAGAAGAGGAAGAAGAAGAAAGAGAAATTCCAATTCGTGCTTTATCCAAATCACGCAACGCTTAAGAGAGATTCACGTTGCGAGTCACGTTCTCAAACTTCAACAACAATAAAAGGAAGCGACAAAAATTACATTTTTAAATTATCAAGAAAAATCATCGAGCTCTATCGAATCGTACGAAAAAATCTAACGCGTCTGAAACGACGTATCCCGCGCGTCGTGGGTACGGTCTATTAAGCCCTTAATAAAAAAAAAATTATTTTATATATTTTCCTCTGCCCTTGTTTATTACTAATTTTTTGTTGGTTTTGTTTTTTAATACATACCGTTATAGACGTTAATATGTCTCTTGAGATCTTTAGCGCTGCGTACACGGGAAGAGGTTCGGTGATTCTCATGGAGATTACATTCCTCACCACGTGTGTGTATATTCTCGCGGTCTTTACGAGACACGATGGACCAGTTGCTCCGACACTGAAGTCCTAACGCGAGTACTCGGTGTTCCCGACTGGCACTGCGCGTCCAAGGGCAACGTGCCTGCTGATTACCCCCACTACTTCCGCTACTCCCTACTCCTAGCGCGTCTCGTTAGCTTCTTATCCCCACCACCTTCCACTCCCAAGCTTTCCTTCCCCCTCCTCTTTACTACTCGGCAACGTCCGCCGGAGTCTCAGACGTGCCGGAGATGGCGGTGACTGACGATGGGGAGTTTTATTTCTCTTACATTCTTCTTCTTCCTCTTCTTTTTCTTTTCTTTTTTTTTTCTCTCCTTCTTTCTCTCACGAATATAAAATACTTCACGTACGGATTATGTCTTTCGTCGGTTTCACTAATTATCAATGATTTCTTCAAAACAGGCGAATCGAAATTAGTCGTCATATTTATTTTAATTTCGAAAGAGGCTCATACCTTCCGAATAAATTCTCTTTGCTAGTTTTATTTTGAACGATAGCTCTTTTAACTTGGGTGATTATGACGGCGCCTTCAGACGAGCGAGCTCACTTATTAATGGATTAAAACTGTCAATTATATTCAATCGAGGCTCGTTAAGCTACAACATGAGATATCGTCTTTCTCACAGACGATGCCAACGATCTGAATGAGAGTTCCTTGAAAAAAAAAAAGAAAAGAAAGAAAAAGAAAATGCGTAGAAATTAGAAAGAAATATAAACACACACGCTTACACGCATATATAAAATATACGTACGTTTCACATTACTTATACAAAAGCAATTAACAAATGTAAATATGATGATATAAACAATCAATTTAGATATATGTATTTATACATATTTCTACTTGTACGTTCACATATTGTTTATATAAGAACGATTTAAATTTCTTTAATGGCTTGTTGTTAATTATTTATATATATATATGTGTATAATTTAAGAGATTTATCGTATAAAATTATTCGTTACTCTACCTCTAACTATTATAATTACTATACAATTTTATATTTCATTCCAGCATAAAATTTCTCCTTCCATATTTTGCTTATGTGAAAACTAAATTATGAAAAGTTCTGCTATTCAAATAGAATCATTCGACCCTTTTGCAGGTATAAACCTAGAAGAGACAACAACCGGATTGGCCAGTTAAGAAGGAAACCGACGAATTTCTATGAAAAGAATAAATGCAGTCGTGGTTTGAATAGTAT
Source organism: Vespula vulgaris (assembly GCF_905475345.1). Classification (NCBI taxonomy): domain Eukaryota; kingdom Metazoa; phylum Arthropoda; class Insecta; order Hymenoptera; family Vespidae; genus Vespula; species Vespula vulgaris. The sequence goes on from NC_066609.1 coordinate 1,246,120, forward strand.
CAAGGTCGTTATATTATAAGTTTACCTTGAGAATTAGAAAAAATTTTCTTTTTCATTTTTACCTATACATATATATTTTTCTATTGGTTTTTACATTCTAACAATTTTTTTTTTTTAATGTTGTTATTATTCGTCGATGGGGATTAACGAATGAAAAAATATATTCTAATGGAGGAATTCTTAGCTTAGAATTGCTAATGTCAATCTAGTTTTAATACGATCACGTAATATTTCTTCGCATTAATAATATCCGTACGATAAAGGTCACCCGAAGAGACTTCTCTATGCGTGGAATAATTTCTATGGAATTTCTTCATTACATTCTACCAAACGGTATGCTTCTCTCAAATGGAAGGGAATGCAATATGGCTCCTTCTCTGGTATTCTATTATTAAGACATTTTTGTTGGACTCTCTCAACATTTTTCCGATTCTTCTAATAAAAAAGATATGTGAATGATCTTTTTTTTTCTTCTCTATTCTTTCTTTTCTCTCTTTCTATATATATATATATATATATGAATTCCATTTAATGTTAAATAACGAGAATATTTATTTTGAAATGACGCATAATTAACACGTTTAATATGTATATAAACGTAATAAGTAACATTAACATTTTATGAGCATTAAATACGATGTGATATCGTAAATTATAAGTCTTATGTTATCACGCATATTAAACTTCTAATTGATTATGCTACGACGTTGAAAACGGTAATTATAAACAAATAAAAAAAAAAAAAAAGAAGAAGAAAAAGAAATGAAAAGAAGATTTCTAGTTATTGAAATTAAACTTGATCTGTCGATTAAAAACACGATTATAAATTAGCATATCAATTAGAAAGAGCGAATAAACAAAGTATATATATATATATTTACAACGCTTGAGAAAAAATATATACGTTTACCTTATATATTCAATTCTCGTAATTATTTTTTAATCACATTGTATTTATTAATTAATAAGTAATTGAAAATCGATATTGCGATTAATCTAACCTAGTAGAAATGTTATTTATGTAATCTGATCGAGAAGAAGCAATCAGAGACACAGTTTACAGATCGTACAAATAATATATTCGTTAAATAATATCTATATATAGCACTACATATTTTAATAAAATAATTTTACACTAGTTATATGCAATATATCGTCGATTATATTATCGGTTATGTTGTAATAAAATCTTTCGTTTAAATCTAGTGATAGAATTTAAAGAAAACCGATGACGTCACGATTGACCGTCCAAGTTCGTTGATCGCTCGGCAGATAGCGCGGTGATCGCGCGGAGCGTGCGCACCATGACAAATCCGCGCCAAAACTTCGATGTAAGAAAAGTGGAAACGATGGAATCGTCAGTACGATTTCACCCATCAAAAACGAAACTGGTTGTAAATACTATATCGAAGTATAGCTTAAATCACTTTGAACTGATCGTCGTAAAAAGGAAAGCAACAAAAAAGTCATAGCAAAATTTCTAAGATATTAGTTTAATAAAACAACGTTATCGGCCATGTTATTTTTGAATTTATTATTGTTACTTGTACCAACGATTTTAAATATCGTCGTGGTTTTATCCGTGCATCAAACTCATTCCGTTAACGTAAATGATAATTTAAACGACGTGCACACGATTCCTTTAGGATCCGAGGCTACTTTTCATTGGAGGTATAACAGTAAAATAATTTTTTATCTTTACTATGGACACGTTTTTTAGTTAAATTCGAATCGTCGACGGTAGTAACAATATGATATTTTATTGTATAGATTCTTGTTCTTTGATTTTACGTGGAAAAATTTAATCGAGTTCTTTTTTAGAGTGGATTTAATGAGCAAATTGGTGAAGGTAGAGATTCATTATACCGGTGATCAAAATACATGGTTCGCTGTTGGTTTTTCGGATTATGGAGAATTTAAACTTGCTGATTATTGTATATTATGGATTGATTGGCATCAACAAACTCAATTACAGGTGTATATATATATATATTTTTTTTCTAAATTATTTCTATAATTACGAAATTATTATCAAAAATGATTAGGATGCTTGGTCGGACGTAGAAGGAAAACTAATTGTCGATAAGCAACAAAATTGTGAAAATTTCGCATGGAAAAGAAGAGGCAATCTGACCAAATTTACATTCACAAGAAAATTCGATACTTGCGATGAACACGATTATATTATCGAGGTAAAATTTTAATTATTAATTATGTTTAACATATTTAGAAAAAAAGAAGGAAAATTAAATCGCGAAACGATTTGAAATATTTTTTTATAAATAGAGAGGCACAACCCATATCGTATGGCTAAAGGGTCGAGGTCCATTAACTTCCTTAGCAGGATTGAAAATAAATGATTCTAAAAGTTCTGGCATGGCTAGAACAGAATTGCTTCGAGTTACTCACAAAAAACCTAAATTTCCTTCTAACGCCTGGCAATACGACGTTACTGTGAAAGGTGTAAAAGTACCGAACAACGAGACGACATATTGGTGCCGAGTATTTAAATTACCTTCTCCTTTAAAACAAAAGTAAATTCATTTTAATTAATTTCACAAATTAATAATTCAATAACAAATTGAAATTTGTTAAATTTCAAATCGTTTTCATTTATTCAATAGACATCACATTTTACAATTTGGTCCAGTAATTCAAACGGGTAACGAACATTTAGTTCATCATATTGAAGTCTTTCATTGTGCTGGTCCAGTTGATTTAGAAGTTCCAATTTACGAAGGACCTTGCGATAGTAACGATCGACCAGAAAAAACTCAGGTATTACGACCGAACAAATGATACAATTACATTAATTATTCGATATATCAGAGAAATAAAATATTGTCAATTCGTAATAAGATATGTAAGAAAGTACTGGCAGCTTGGGCTATGGGAGCAGATGCCTTTGTATATCCAGAAGAAGCTGGTTTGCCTATCGGTGGTAAAGATTTTAATCAACACGTCATGTTAGAAGTTCATTACAATAATCCTGAACTCCAAGCTGGTAAGACAGATTCTTCAGGGATTCGTTTTATTTTCACGAAAAGTTTGAGGAAATACGATGCTGGGGTGATCGAATTGGGATTAGAATATACAGATAAAATGGCTATACCACCCCAACAGGTAAAGCAGATAATTCATTTTTTTTTTTTTTTTTAGGAATAAAACAATCAATTATAATTGATTATTAATTTGTGAAATAAAAATGATTTATTATAGGAATCATTCATTTTATCTGGCCATTGTATAACAGAATGTACCGGAGTTGGTTTATCTCAAAGTGGAATATATGTATTTGGTTCTCAATTACATACACATTTAACTGGTACCAAAGTGGTAACTCGTCATTTCAGAGATGGAAAAGAATTACCTCTTTTGAATTATGATAATCATTATTCTACACATTTCCAAGAAATCAGATTACTTCCTAAACCCGTTAAGATTCTACCCGTAAGTAATGATCGTTTGTTCGTTTTCTATTACTATTATTGGTACTATTGATATATCTTGTATCGTTAACAGGGTGATTCTTTGATAACAACTTGTACGTATAATACTATGCAAAGAGATAATATTACTTTGGGTGGTTTTGCCATATCCGATGAAATGTGTGTTAATTATATACATTATTATCCTAATACACGTTTAGAGGTAAATTTGTAATTGAATTTTACATTACAAGGTAATCTTAGAATAAGAAAATTTATTAAAATATAATTTCTACCAGGTATGTAAAAGTGCTATTAGCGATGATGCACTGAGAACATATTTTCGTTATATGAGAGAATGGGAAAATCAAAATACGAGTATAGAAAAGGGAATATCAGATAATTATAAAAGTATCGAATGGACTAAAATTCGCGTTGAAGCTCTTCATGATGTTTATCAGGCTGCTCCTTTAGGTCTCTATCTTTTTTTATTTATTTATTTATTTTTTTTTTATAATACATTCATATAATACTTTCTTAATGAATCCTCAGTTCGCAAGTATGTTAATCATAATCTTGTATTTTAAGGAATGCAATGCAATGGATCTGATGGATCTCGATTACCTGGTTTGTGGGATAACATAGCCACAACTCCTATCAGATTACCTTTACCACCACCTGCTAGAGATTGCTTTGATTTCTCATTTAGAACAGATGCTATGGATTCGATGTAATCTACTTTAACTTAAGTGCAGTATTCTTAGTATAATAAGTAGTGATAATAAATTATTTCAGTTCTATGTGAGAGAAAATAAATCAAATATTTAATCGAAAAATAAATATTATAAATTGTTTCACTACTCATTATTAACCAAGGGCAATATATATATTTTTTTTTTTTTTGTTAACATGAATACTTTTTTGCATTTCTCTTTTTTCTTTCATTTTTAAAATAAAAATCTATTACTTTATTTAATTCATCTACTTACATTTCGAATAGAAACTTATATATCTAAAAGATCATTAAATATATGCAACAAACGAATGACTGGAATTAAACTAAATGATTTCATGATAACCAATCTATAAATCTTTTTTCTCGAATATAATAACTGATATATATCATAGAAAAGAAAAATAAAACAATTAATAAATCAATCTATTAATTAATTATTCTTAACAGGAAGATTACGTTGATTGAAATATTATCGTTTATATACGTATAATACATAAAGAAAATGTTTTCAATATACAAAACTGTTGTATCTTTATTCTTTATTTTCATTTCTTCAGTAAACTTTGATAAATGAGGATGTGTATACGAGTAGTACAAGCATTCGTGTGAAATAAATTCTTTGATCTAAATACAAAAAGACTCTCTTGAATCTATTTAATAATAATAAAAATGAATAGTAATTATATCGGTAAAAAAGTTTATATAGGCTTCCATAAGTTTGCAAGCATTTTTTCAAGTTTTTGTTAATATTTCTTTTTTTTTTTTCTTTTTTTTTTGGCAGTACATCGTCAATGCTAGTTTAACCGAACTTTATAGCAAATACTGTGATCGTCGGAATCATTTATCATTTACCATAGAATAATAACATAATAATAACATAATAATAATAATAATAATAATAATAATAATAATAATAATATTAATAATAATAATAGCAGAAACTCGTCTTTACATTTCATATGAATGTACAAAAAAGGACTTAGCCTTAGACTACAATATAAAAATTAAAAGTATCCTGTATTTACTATATAATACATTGGGCGCGGGTTATGCATACATACATACATTATTCACACGCACACGCACACGCACATACACACACGTACAAATTTCATACATACGATAGTTGCCACCGTATACAAGCATAAACGTCCATTCATGAAAGTATCTTCATTTCTTCAGTATCTTTCTTTCTTTCTTTCTTTCTTTATCTTTATTTTACTTCTTTGTTTTTGTTTTGTTCACTTACTCTTATAACGAACGCCTTTTTTACTTTTTCTTCTTATTGAACTCTAGCAAAACTTATCATTTTTGTCGACGTTCAATATAAAGCTCATAAAGATACTTTAGCATTCCTAGCAATTTGCTGGTATTTGTCAGATATTTATTTGTACTGCCAAATGCATCGTTTTATTTCTTTTTTTATTTATTTATTTATTTTTCTTTCTTTCTTTCATTCTTTCCTTCTTTCTTTCTTCCTTCTTTTTTTCTTTTCCTTCCCTCTCTTAACTAGTATTGGAATCTTTCTCTTTGGCATCGCATTAAACTGCATTTTGACTTTAAACGATATATACGTACAGATCGTTAGATATTATAAACAAATTATATATTATAAACAAAACATATGTGTTACAATAAAACAACATTGAAGTTTCTTGATCCATAAGGTCACATATATATATATAGAGAAAAAGAAAAAAAATAATAATTGATAACGTAAAATAAAGGAAGTATTTGTCAAATTAACTTGTATGAAGTACAACGAATGCCTGAAACATTTGATGCATCAAACTAAAAACTATTATTATTAATTACACACGAGTTGACACCTGTATATTACAATGTTCCCCCTCCGATATACATGTTGCAACACAATATTTAAAACGTGTCAAGTCTAAGTTAGTCGACAAGTACTATCGAATAATAGCAATAGCTTTCTTTTGTGTTCGGCAGTACAGTTACAAAATAAAAGGCTCAATGTATGCAGATAAGTCCAATCACAATTGAATAATGAAAGATTTCTTTCTTGAGTTTTACAATGAATAATCATTCATTGTCAAAATAAAAAAGAGATCCTCTCCTATATATCTGTTTTTTCTTTTCTCTCTCTTTTTTTTTTTTCTTTTTAATTAGAATGCGATTCCTTTGAGAAAGTTCAGCATTGAGCTCAAAAATAAAAATGAATAATAAAATGCATTTAATATGAATTGTATTATATATATATATTATATGTATATGAATATATATATATATATGTGTATATGTAGAGGAACATAGGTTCCTGAAGGTTCACGTCTGCTGCAAAAAAACGTCTTAGGAACGTGGAGTGAGTTTTTGAGTATACTGATAGAGTTATACATACACTGTGTGGACATTATTATTGCATAAATATAAAGAGAACCGTGTATAAGAAAATTTAGATTATCTGCTAGGAACACACGCTGTTTACGAAAATGTTATGTCCTTAATTTCTAAAGCGCGCACACGGATGATGCATTTGACCAGACTTCTTTGCATCTCTCTCGTAGGAAATTTTCGTTAGAAATGGATAGAATTCAATCACGTGGACGATCGTCACTGGAACCTCATATGTTTGAATACAATGTCAAGTAAAAAATATATTATGGACTTTTTTTTTTGTTTGGAGTAAAAACATATCAATGCTTTTTTTTCAACTCCGATAGTGTCCACTCTGCTAACAATACTTGTATGGGTTACGGTGGAAGCACGTACATATACATACATACATACATACATCCACCAGGAATTTATTTAACAAGGAGCGTTTTGCGATAAAATTGTTTAAGTTCGTAATTAAGCTTACTTTTTTTTTTGTTTGTTTCTCTTCTCTTTGTTTTTTGTTTTGTTTTGTTTTGTTTTGTACACTTGAGACGTTCGTTTTGTCGACAAACGGTTATTATAAGATTTTTTTTTTTTTATGGAACTTTCTCGTGTTGAACACAGAATATTATTGTTGTATTATTATTATTATTGTTGTTGTTGTTGTTGTTGTTAGCACACATAGGAAACTTAATTAAGAATGCATGGATTTTATCGTGAACTCCCCTTGTAAGCATTGCCTACTGCTTATATATTTCGACTCTCGATGTCTACATCAGCGTTGCAAGATAATACATCGCGTGACTAATAAAATACGTTAGAAAACATCGTTAGATTTATCATTTTAAAGCCATTTCTCTGCCATTGTTTTCTCATTATATTAGTATAATTTAATTCACTTTCAATCGTGAATACAAATATTTTGAATTATTCTCAGGCAGCGTTATGGTGTTTCACCGATAATAAACTCTCGACTAGAGTGATTGATTGTTTTGTTGCATATGCATTTGTAAAAAACAATAGAGTATACCAGCTTGTGCCATAACGTCTACAGTACCTGCAGCCAAAGGGTCTCGACTTTTAGAATCGGACCGAGAATTTGTACCTGGGCGTAAAAGCGTTGGCCCGAAAACTGTTGCTAAATTGTGCAACGACATTTTGTTTTGTGCTTCGTGTTTGTTAACACGAATTAAATGAGCAAGTAGAAAATCGATAACAGCTTTATTTACGGACGGTAATCCTTCATATACTCGTCGTAAAGCCGCACCCCTTGATAGTTCTCCAGTTTGGAAAGCTTCCAAAAATGCTGGATAAAGGGCGTCTGTAAATAATGCCTCAGGCATCTCACGTAAATACAATTTCAGAACGCCCGTTACGGAATGAACATCAACCTGTATATGTATATGTATATGTATATATATATATATATATGTATGTATATATTGACATATAAAACAATAAGAAAAAATATTTTCTATATGTTATGATAAATTTTTTAATAACGATACAAACCTCTTTGAGAAGCTGCTCTGCTTCGTACGAATTACTTTCAAATGATTTACGAAGTTTTGTTAAATCAGATGCTGATCCAGATACTCGATATAATCCTACTTCTCCAACACCTCTTCTTTCCACCTCTCGTACGCACGCAGTTATAATGAATGGAACATCACGTTTTTCTCGTCTATCAAAAAAAAAAATTAATTGATTTATATGTTCAAAGAACGATATGATTTTTTATAATTGTCAAACGTACTTGCAAACTTGTTGTATTCGAGCACCAAATAAGCCTTGAGGTTTAGCCGATGGCACTCGCCTCAATGTTACTTCACTGGGAACAAATCGAAGAGCTACATCTAATGTTGCTGGACCCAAACTCAAGGATCTTTCAACTTGATCGGATTGCAACCATGACCTACTTAATCTTTGAATACATTTGCCTCTTAATACTGATCGTGTCCCACATTCTTCATAAAGTAAAATTCTAACATTTTGACTACCTTCTAATTCGACCACAAAAGTCTCACCTTCAATATAAGAAAAATATGTCATGATTTATTAATATTATAAACATGACTTATAGTTTTTTTTTTTTGCTTACCCCAAGTTGGAGCCTGACTCCTTATAACTCGACTTTTAGCTCGTTTAAAGTAATGTCCATAACTATCCACTTCTACGATGATATACAGATCTCCTATTCTATCTAATCCTGGTGGTGTTAAACCAAGCAAAGTTAGATGCAAATCCCCAAGTAATAAACTCTCATCACGTCCAGATCTTAATAAGTAACTACCCATGTCTGTTTGTAAATATGTTCGACAAGCTGTAACCCATGCTTGCAATTCATACATCGTCAAAGGTAGAGGTCCTGGTGGTTGACCACCCTATAATTAAAAAATTTATATATTATTTTTGTGTTCTAATAGTCTATATTGTATTAACATTTCAGAAAGGTTTAAATATATATACTTGTTGCAATGCTTCCACTGCTTCGATCCATTGAGACCGTTCAAACTCACTGGACAGAAAGAAAGTATATGCATTTTGCACTCGATGTTGATTTTTATGTGCTACACGCATTACTAGATTTGGTGATGCTAATACCAATTGTGCTTCAAGTTCTGCTAGTTTCTTTCGATTTTTTTCGGAACCTCTACCACCAAGTCTAATTCTTTTTTCATCATTTCGTTCTTCCCACAAAATTTGATCTCTCACAGTACAAGCTTGAGATCTATAAAAATTATTATTAAAAGATTTGAAAACATTGGTAATATAATAAGATTACAATTAATTGTTCGTTATTACATACCTCAAAGCAACTACATTAGCTGGACTAGTCTCTCGTGGCTCAACACCATCTTCGGTAACAACAGCTTCTGCAACTGGCACGTACCACTTCAACTCAAACGTAAATTTATCTCTACCTGAAGCTTTATATTTCGCACAAGCAATAACATCGTTAAATAAAAAGAGATGTCTCAATTTCCTATGACCATCAGAGAGTTCAACAACAAACGAATTTTTCACTAATCTTCTTTGTGCTCTGTCATGACTCTGTAAAAACAAACAAATTTTTAATACATCATGGATATATGCATATATATATACTTACAAAAATGTGTAATATATAAATATTAAAGTCCTTACTGGGAACATCGACTTTGTTTGAATAATATTAAATTCATCAAGAAAATTCCTAGTCATAGCAAGTGCTTCTGAGAGTGGCGCATGATCAGCATGATTCATTGGTGTATGCTTAAGAAGATCCTACAATCGATCGAAGACAAATTATCAATATGATATTACAGATAAGATAAACTCTTCATGGATATATTAATCGGATATATAAAACATGATACAACTAAAATCTTGATAGAAATCTGCCTTATCAATTTTTTTTAAATAAAATAAAAGAATAAAGAAGAAAGAAAAAAAGAAAAAAGACGAAAGAAAGAAAGAAAGAAAGAAAGAAAGAAAGAAAGAAAGAAAGAAAGAAAGAAAGAATGGTATTATCTATAATACAAAATTCATTTAATTTTTTATAGAATTATAAATATGCACATACATGTAGCACTAATGCATTTTTTTGAACACGAGCTACAGGTTTATGTAGAAGATCTTCAAGTGATAAACCTGGACCTTTAGGAAATCCTCTAAGTCGTATGTCTCTTGTAATTTCTCCAAATTGAGTCGAATGAGCAGAGCATCTACGAACGGTGTCAGTAGCACGAGCATAATTATGTAAAAATGCTCCATATAAACCTATATTGCTGGCCATAATCTGTAATTAAATTATAAATAGTATAAGTATATAATTACCAAGGATAACTTTCTTATTATATTTTTTAAACATACCTTAAATTGTTCCCCTATTGTAGTTTTAAAATCCCACTTTTCTGTTTTTTTTCTAAGTTCATCTAGGAAGTTTTGATGTAGTTTATGTAATTCAGGGATTTTATAAAACATAGTACCAAATTCTTCTTCCGAAATAACTGGTTGAGACGTAGTTAACGTTGCTCTGATAGCTTTCATATACTATAATTTGAATATGATATTAATAGATATATTGTTTTAATTAAAAAAATTTTTAAACATGGATTACTTACTTGCAACATAACATTTAAACATTCTACATATACCGCTTCACTTTCTACCACAGAATTTACAATACACTTAACCATAGATGTTCTATCATCTTCTCTATCTTTATTTTTTTCCTGTCTGCGTGGTGTAGTAGGTGTAGGTGATTCCAAACTGCCTTCACTTAAACTTAATGGTTCAGCGTCGCTACTTCCAGTTTCGTTATCTGTACTAAGCGCACGTAATAAAATGGGTGGTGCTGGACTTGCACCCTCTTCGTCTTCGCTATCCATCGCTGCTCTATGTCTGAAAAATACATAAAAGTAACACGTTATATATCTTCGATCGTACGTATTTCACATTATAAAATAATAATGAACTTACTGTATAAAATAATCTATGTTGACGTAGTTACTCTGATTGCCTGGAGATTCCGGAAGCGATGGTGGTCTACGTGGAGGTGCTCTGCTGGCATTATTATTACCTACAGGTGGAACACGCGCGTCAATATACACATATTCTCCTGTCTGATCCAAAGCTACCGAATCATAATATGGTTCTTCTTCGGATGCCTCTGCATCTCCATCTTCTCCATCCTCATTAAGAGCTTTCTCAGATTCTACTTTATTTGAAGTTATGTCAATGGAATATAATAAATATATAATTTTGTAACATTACAAATATTACCTTTTTCATCTTCCTCTTTAAAAGAAGCATCGGCTTTTTCTTTTTTCGAACTTCCGGTAACTTCTATTACAGTGACATAATTACTTGGCACATCAGGATCACTATTTCTTCTGGTTTCAGGCACTTTTTCAGGACTTCTAGGTATCTCACTCTTGGGTCTTTTATTAGTTCCAAGCGTAGAGCTCAATTCGGAAACACATTTATCCTGAAATTTGCTAATGTCTTCTCGTACTGGAAGAGGTGGCGGAGAAGTATCTGTATTCTGACAATGTCCAGAGTTTGCAGATTCGCTATTTTCAGAAGAATGTTTTCCACTTTTAAGTTCCGTGGAATTCTGCTTATTGTCAAGCAGCGTAGCATTGGTACTATTAGCCAACTGTTTGTGTCTTTCAACATCCGCCAATAATCGTTCTAAATACTCGACATAGAACTCTTCTTTCTCAAGTTCCTCTCTCAAGGCTGTTACCTAAAAATAAACATAATTACAATCTACATCTAATAGATTAGAACTATTCCACTCGAGGTAACAATTCTCCTTATCAAAAGTAAACACATCACATGCGTGAGATATCATTATTGTCAACAGACGTAAGATTTCACTTACCTTTTGCTTGTGTTTGACTAAATTCGCCCTGACATCTTCCTCCCAAGCAGCCGGTAAAGCGCTATCCGGGAATCTCTGTACCCAGACGCGCTGAAAATCTCCAAAAACACTCATCGTTTGACTTCGTCACTCCTCGTTGAAGACGACGATGACGACGACGAGGACGAGGAGAAAGAAGAGAAGAAGGAGAAGGAAAATAACAACAACTCAGGACGCTGTGTACATCTCACGGGCGCGGCGATCGTGACTCGTCTCTCCTCTGAATTTCGTACGATCGTAGATCGTCTTATCGATACGACAGATATGATGATGATAATGATGATACACTAGGATGTACGAAGAACGCGAGACACGCGGCATAAGTCATCGACAAACGTCTAACGATTATCACTTTAATTACTTCTCGATACTCTTTAATATCGCATTGAAAAATCAACCTTTCAAGCATCGTAGAGCCGCTGTCATCTTGTCGACATCGCTCGACGTCTCCACCCCGCGTAGGTCACAATCCGATCCCCGTGCCCTCTCCTAACATTTTCACGCCTCCGCCATATTCTCTTCGACGTAATTCTAGCCCCCGTAGATATTCATTCATTCATTCAGGGACGACGAACGTACCGAATCAAATTGGGATTTCCCTTGGTCACGGTAGGAGGGCCTTTTTACTCCCTGGAATATCCGCTCGTTACAGATATTACGTGTTCTTCCAACCCTATCTCCCACTCTCTCTCTCTCTCCCACTCTCTGTCTCTCTCTCTCTCTCTCTCTCGCTCGCTCGCTCGCTCGCTCTCTCTCTCTCTCTCTCTCTCTCTCTCGCTCTATGAACAATCTCTCCTCAATTTTTCATCCGTTTAATAAATGCTCTCTTGCTCTAATAACACCGAAATGAAAAACTTATAATTATGTTCGAACGTGTTCTAATGATTTTTATGACCTAATAAACGAAAGCGATTATTAAGAAAAGAACTAATGTTTGTTATGTTATTCCTTTTTTTCTCTCTCTCTCTCTCTTTTCTTTTCTTTTTCTTTTTTTCCTCTTTCTTTTTCTTTTTCTTTTTCTTTTTTTTTTTTGGGAGGAAAAAGGGGGAAAGTGATAATTTCATGCGTGAAAAGTAACAATTTTACTGATGATACGAATTATTGTTTATGACAACTATATTACATGCAACAGAGAGAAGAATTTAATTGTTGAAATTAATCGTACATTTTTGAATATGTCGGAAATATTTATTAAATAATAGGTTATGTTAAAAGTGCGTGTGTATAACTCTCGATGAATTTTCGAGATATATATGTATACGTGTAATTCAATACCTTCGTATTATTTAATTATCTCGCAGGAATTGCCGAATCATCATTGAAATATTTCTTTCATAAGAACGCATAGGAAATTATTCGAATATTCGTTATTAATGGTTGAACATTGGCGTATTTCTTTAGTCACGCTCAACCGAATGAAAAATTGAAAAAATTTTTATATAAAAAATATAAGAACAATTATTATAACATAATTTTCGCATGGATTATGAATAATTATGATATACGATACATCTGATTTTGAATAATTCCGGCAATTTATCGGTGTTCATAGCGCCGCGTATCGTTAATGTTGATTACTACGAAAATATGGCGGTTTCTTCGAAAAGATGATGAGAAATTAATTTATAATAATTATGAAAATTTTGTAATTTTATAAGAAATCTTAAATGATACATTCTTACAATTTTGTTATGTTTAGAAAAGAAAAATTAAGTTCGATAATCGTTTAATGATTTTGAAAAAGGAAATCGTGCGACATTCATTTTTGTAACATGCTGTACCACTCTAGCAGTTGTCGCTCTGCAACAGCGCAACTATTTTGAGGTTATGTACGATCTATAATAATTAGAATTTTAGAGAAATTTTAACATTTTTTCACAAATGTCATCGTTAAATGAAAAATCAGATCATTCACTTTTTATAGAATTATCGAAGTACTTAAAAAATAATTCTAAGAGTGGTATCACTACCTGTCTGGCACGACTCAAATCTGATTCCAAATGCTATAGACAATTTGTTAAAGATGGAGGTCTTAATATTTTAATCAAATTATTACGCTCTCAGGATTTAAAAATTTTAAATATGACACTAAGTATATTAGCAAACGCATGCATGATTTCCGATACAAGAGAGGAGGTAATTTCAATCCATGTTAAATAGTGGTAAATTTTCACTTAACAATATTTTATTTTTATTTATTTGCTTTTTCTATTATAACAGGTTAAAGGGACTAAAATAGGATACTATGTACTTTACATAATACAAAATTTTAAATTGGACAATTCTCTTCACTGTCGTGCTTGTAGATTGATTGGTAATTTATGCGAATGCGGGTGGCATGCTAGATCTTTGTACGAAGCTGGATCTGTACATGCACTTGCTAAATTATTACAATCAAAGGCAAATATGCAAACATACCTAATGGTAGTCAGAGCAATAAGGTAAATTATCATAATAGTTTTCATCGTAATATTATTATTGTATTTTATCAAGATCTTATATATATCATTTTTTATAGAAATATTTGGAGCATGCACGAAGGTTGTAGAGAAGACATGTTGGAAACAGGGATCATAAAGAATATTACAGGTTTATTAGTCATAGCTAACGAAAAAGCTATTGTAAATACAAAATATTCAGAATTAGTAGAAGTATGTTTAAAAGCCATGTGTGCTTTTCTTATCAGTCTCGATCCTCGCTGTGGAGAACAAATGCAAGGAGAGAAAGATTTGGAGGGATACAAGTGCATTGTTGACAACTGTAGTACAAATAATAAAATGGCAATTAAATGTCTTTGTAATCTTAGCCAAATAGCAGAATGTCGTCCTATTCTGGGATGTTCTGGAGCAATAGAAATTTTAATATCTTTAATCAGTAAACATTCAAAATTGTCCAAAGAAATACTACTGAGTCTGTGTTTGTTTTGTCGAGAAGCAGTCAATCGTGCAAAAATCAGAGATAATGCTGGTTTAGAACTCATGCTTACACTTTTGAGAAAGAATGATATTGAAAAATATCATCCTATGTTATTACATGCTCTTGCACAATTTATATATGACGATCCAAGTATTTCAATAATGATTAAAAATGGATTATTAGATGTGCTAATTATGAAATTAAAAAAAATGGTGGAAAATGTATTGGAAAACAGAAAAGAGCAAGAGATATCTAAAAAACGAAAGAATGATTCACCCTTAGATAAGAAAACGGATTCAAAGTATTATAAATCAATGATAGGACGGTTAGTGTTATCATTTATTTTTACAAATTTATTTTTTTATTGATTACTATGTTCGTGTCATTATTCCTTAAAATATTTACAAAAAAAAAAAAAAATAAATATATAACTTTCAGATTCAGTGTAGATTATCCTAGAGATGATTGGAGTCCATGTAGTTCTACGAGTGTATTCTCTTCTCCTCCGAGTACACCACCATTACCATTTTATGATTCTGCAGAAACAGACGAAAATGCAGAAGATAACTATAGTCCTGTTTGTAGTGACACAGAATGGGGAGAATATGAAGAAGGTATATTAATTATGAGTTTTCTTTGAAAGTATATTATAACGATTAAAGTAAAAATAAGAATCATAACATAAAACATTCTCATACATAGAACCTCAAGAAGAAGTAGAATCTTTGAAAAGCTGTAAGTCATTATCAATCGAAGAGGATGAATCTCGTGATTCAGGAACATTTCATAAGATTACTTCCTCTGAATATACAAGTGCATGGACCTTAGCATTATTAAGCAGATTGAGTCACTTTACTGAACCTATAGAGAGATTAGCTGATCCAATAACAATTGAACCATTATCTGAATATATTCGGTATGCAAAAAATCCTAGGGCTTCTAGAATACTTACCAGAATAGTAAGGTAAATAAAAACTGTATAATTCGTATAATTCACATCTAGTATTACTATGTAATTGACGTTTAATATTAATTGATAAACAAGGTAATAATAGATAAATGATTATTTTAGGAATAGCGCCTATTTAATTCCGTTATTGAAGCAAGGTTTTGTCTTCGAAGCACAAACTTTATATGGCTCAGAATATTATACTCGACATCTATGTGCTTTAGCCGAAACTGGCGGTGCTATTGGAGACCTTACATCAATATTATTACGTGGTGAAGAATCTCATAAATCAATGGTCGCTGTATCTATACCTTTTATAATCAAGTCTAAATTTATTTTGAAATCGTTATTAAATAATCATGGCGGTTTACAATTAATATTAAATATACTAAACGATAGAGAACATGCACTGATTGAGAATGCTGTCTGGTCGATTTGCCAATTGGCAAATACATTGCAAATTCGCCCTGAGGTTATCGATAAGGGCCTAATACCAGACACTGTTACAACTGATTATCCAAAATTTTATGAAAGTCTTCCAAAGCCATCAGTAGTTACGTTTGAATTAGATGATGGTACAACGGTCGATGCATGTAGACAAACTTTATGTCAAAAATCAGATGTTTTTTGTGCAATGCTTGAAGGAAATTTTTCTGAATCTGGAAAGAGGCGTGTTAAATTAAGAAATACATCGAAGGAAGGACTAAACATACTACTTTTGGCTGCTAATGGTGCTGCTTTTGAAAACAGGACTATTGAATCACTTTTAGATGCTGCCTTATTAGCAGATAAATTTCTTATGTCTGATATTTCAGATATTTTAACAGAAAGTTCAATAGCTATGCTTAGCTATGAAAATTTCAGTCGAGCATGGAATTGGGCAAGAAATAATTCTTGTTACGAACTTAAAACTTGCTGCGTTAAGAGTTTTCTCTCGGCAAAAATGTCAAAGACTGAAAGAATCCAAGCATTTCGTGAATTTTCTAATAATAGTAGCTTTCCTGAATTTTTAGATGAAATAAAGGAAATTATTAATAGTGGTTTGTGCCAACGCTGATTTAATTAATAATAATTAAGCATAATTGTGATATGATATAGATATATTAATCGTATATATATATATATATATATATATATATATATATATATATTATATATTATATATATATATTATATATATATATATTATACATATATATATATATATATATATAATTATTGTTCTGTATAATATAATATATAATATAATAATTTTAAATTTGAATAAACTTACCATGCACATTATTTAATAATCGTGCGCAGAAAAAAGATAACCGAGGTCATAATGTTAAATGCCTCATCATGTATGATACAATTGTGTACACAACAGAATGGAGAAGGAGGAAATTAGTTATCAATTTAAATTCTTACAATAAGAGAAAGAAGGCTGTAAGTTACAGAAAAATTGTGAGAGTAAAAAAGAAATTATAAGAGAAATCCAATTTTTTTACATTCCTTGGTATATTTAAGAATTTAACATATAATACATTTACTAAATTTACTAAATCGCACACATTTTTATAACTTGCAGCATTCTTATTACTTAAATAATAATTTAATTTCTGAATTGTATATACAAATAATACGAGGTTGTAAAAAATTATTTTGTCTCTTTTTAACCGTCTGGTTAATAAAACAATGTAATTAAATATACTAAAATGTAAAAAGTTACCAGAAATGTATAAATCTTCATATATGATTCGCTGATATTATTTTGAGCTTTTCTGCTATCTTTCCGTAAAATTTCTCTGTATTAATTTAAGCTTTATCGGTTTAGACGGTACAGAGATCAAGTGCAATATCAATTTCACTTCATCTTTATTCATGCATTTTATCTTAAAAGTACGAACAAGCTGAAAATAGATAATACCCATTATTAATATTTAATAAAATAAGAAAATTTTTGATCTAATATTTTCTCAAATTATTTCTCAATATTACCTCAGCTAAAACAAGAGATATTTGAATTTCTGCGAGTTTTCGACCGACACAACTTCTTGCGCCTAAAGCGAATGGTATATTAGCATGAGGATGAATTACATCCTGATAATTACCATTTTCCGTTCGGATCCATCGTTCTGGATAAAATTCGTTCGGTCGTGGAAAATTCGTAGGATCTCTGCTACTCGAATACAATGACAATAAAAGTAATTCCTACATAAAGTACACATCATTAATTATTATAAACGTAACACAAATAATTATAAAATAAAACAAATAAGAAAAAAAACTTTTATGTACCCCTTTAGGCACGAAATATCCACCGATGACATTATCCTCTGGTAAATATCTCGTGATAAACGGAGCTATTGGATAGAGCCTAAGTGTTTCTTTAATGACTCCTTTTATCAATGAATCACGTAAGATTTCTTTCGACGAAAGATTTTTAATAGATTCAAACAATTTCTCTTGCAATTCTGGATCACTACCGAGTAAAAATAACATCCACTGAGTTGAGAAAGCCGTCTTAAAATAAAACCAAAATGAAATTGATTAAACACGTTAACATGTATTTTAAACAATATAAAATCAATCGAATTTTTAGATTATTTGTAATAACGAAGAAAAATACCGTATCGCCAGCAGCTATAATAAAATCAGTTACTATCCTAACAAGATCATCGTCCCGAATTCCTTCATCCATCATCGTCTGCAGTAGACCATCACCTCCAAGGCGAACCATTTCCGGTACCAACGTTCGAACGATACTTAACGCCGAATCAGCAGACTCAACGAATCTATTCCAAGAAGGTAATCTCAAGGTTTTCGCTAATTTTGCCGGTAACATTGATAATTCAGCGGTATATTCGAATATCTTATGCAATGTTCTAGCCAAATTCTCTGAATCTCGTGATATTTTTGCTTTATGACGATGCCACGCAGATCCCATTAAAGTCGCCAACATCGCTATTATATATATATATATATATCTTCTTTTTATAAAGTAACAGTAATAAGAAGAAGTAATATAATCATTATAATATAATTATAAATATATTCACCTTCGATCGACCATTGATAAAGTTGAGTTTCCAATTGGGATAAAATATCATCATTACTGAGTTGACTCATCCATTTTTCTACTAGTCCCTCAGCAGCTTTTTGACATGGACCAACAAACATGTCGGTTGGATCTGACAACAGCATCACCTTGTTTAATATTCGTCGAAATTGTAACCATTCTTCTCCGTTCCTACAAAACAATATTATCAATCTAATTACTAGATCATTTAATTATATTCTATGTGAATTATATGAAGTTATATGAACGTATCAATATTATTATATTATTTATATGATATACATAGTATAATTTATCGATATTATTATAATATGAAATCATATTAGTTTCTATTATGAAAAAGTATATATATATGTATATATCCTAGATTTTTATATTATTATAAATTAATATAATTATTATATATATTTATTTAATGAAATTATTATGTTTTACTATGAAAAAAATGCACATACATGAAAAGCAATCCTCGTTGTAAAGATCGTAACTCATTATAGAGAACCCATGGTTCAGGAAGAAAATGTTTAGGCGTTGGTCCTTCGAGTCTGAAAATCCTTCGATATTCCTGAGGTGAATTAATAAAAATTGCCATTATCGGACCGATACGTTCTCTATAAATTGGTCCTAATTCTTTGTGTCTACGATCGACGTATTCATGAAGCGTCTTAGCGCCACCGGTAGTTAAAAATTCAAAGATGGTTCCAAATACCGGAAATCCTTTTGGTCTCGGTGGTTCCCGTAAAGTAACGTTCGTCGTTGTAGTAGCCGAAGTTACGTATTTTCTGTCGTGAGATTCTCCAGAACAAGATATATTCAACTTTTTTTTATTCTCCTCGTATCTCTCATGAACGTTACAATTAACGAGAACTTTTTTTCTCGATATTGAAACCGTATTAAACAAAGATGGACGAGATCTTTTCAAACTCGACCATAAGGTACGCATTCTCGACAATAAATATGTTCTTTCTACAAAAGAAAAGAAGAAAGAAGAAAAGATAAAGATGCGTGTGTGTATATATATATATACACATATATATGCAATATTTAGAGAGAGAGGGAGAGAGAGAGAGAGAGAGAGAGAAAGAGAGTTACAATACGATAGTTAATGAACGATTAGAATAATTTTTGTCTCAGATAAACTCGTGAATACTTTCGAAGACTTGTGTAACTTCGTCGTGCGAAATTAGAAACGACGATCAAATTCAAACGATCATGTTTTTAACGACGATCACGTTTTCTGACTCTCCTATTTCAATCTTCTTTTTCTTCCTCCTCCTTCTCTTCTTCTTCTTCTTTTAATTTAGTTTCAATACGATTACATACACACGATCGAACGTATCCAATTAATTTCAATTCGATCAATTCAATCAATTAATTCAATTAATTTAAATTACAGAGACAATAATAATTGTTGTTGTTGTTCGTATCTACGTGTGTGCGTGTAAATTTCTTTTTCTCTCTCGTCCTTTCCTCTCCTTTTTCTTTCTTTTTTTCCTTTCGTATAAACTTCAATTATATTAAACGGAATCGGAACACAGTGCGTAACCGCGCGCGTTAGAAGCTCGCGGCTGAATGTCGAGACCGGAAATCGGACCGGAAAGCGGCGTCAAGCCGACAACCAATCAGAACTTCTCTTCTTTGGTTCGCGCCTCGAGATCGAATACCGTTGTTGAACTATGCCGTTATCTAGAAGCCCGTTTACTTTATCCTCAACCCCCTTCCACTATCTTCTTCTTCTTCTTCTTCTTCTTCTTCCTCTTCTTCTTCTTCTTATTCATAGACGGAAGAACAACGAAGAATTCTTCTTCTTCTTCTTATTCGATCGACAAACTCTCTTTCTCAACTTTTCTTCTACAAGTTTATAACACCCGTTCAGACCGCAATTTTATGTTTTCTCTTTGGCTAACAGGACGCTTTACCTCGAACATTTAATGTCGACGATGATGACGACGAAAAGAACAAGAAGAAGAAGAAGAAGAAGAAGAAGAAGAAGAAGAAGAAGAAGAAGAAGAAGAAGAAGAACAACGACGACGACGACGACGACGACGTCGACGTCGACATCGTTATCGTCGATCGAACGACTCCACCCGTCTCCTTTCTTATCGTTCACGCGTCGTTGAACGTCCTGCACATTTATGTTCTTTTTTTTTCTTCTCTTTCTCTCTCTCTTTCTTTCTCTTTCTTTCTTTCTTTCTTTCTCTCTCTCTCTCTCTCTCTCTCTCTCTCGTTCGTATTTAAATATAAACGTCGTAACTTTTTCGAAGAGATACCTACTCTCTCTCTCTCTCTCTCTCTCTTTCTCTCTATACGCTGTTTTTCGTTATCGCGAGAAGAAATATCGTTAGTATCTAATCTACGTTGAAAAATCTTTCATATTTCTCCCGCCAATTTATTACTATACTTCTTTCACAGTTTTGTCCGATTAAATATCGTTTAACGAGCTATCACTAATCTATCGATAAATGTTCACCAACTATGTCCGTTCTTTCAAACACGTTTTACTAAGATTCTCGATGTGTATGTATGTATGTATGTATGTATGTGTGTATGTGTGTGGGTGTATATACATGTATATGCGTAGGATACTTTCTCATGCTCGGTTTGTCGCTAACTCGAGAACCCGACGACCGAGACTGCTTGGAGTTTAACAGTTTCGAACATTTTTAAATCTCCTTGCGAGTCTCTTCAAACTCCGAGAGTGGGGATCGTTTATGTTAAGTTTTAAGTATAGAAACTTTCGTTATATTCTAACGATAAATATTCTATGATTTATTCGATTAGTTTTTGTTTGATTTTTCACACAAATTTGTCCTCCGTCTTCTCTTCGTATTCTACTTTCTGTTTTTCTTTTGGAGGAAGTTTGAAACTCGCGGTAAATAATGTCTATATATAATATATGTGTGTGTGTGTGATGATGACGATGATGATGAAGATGATGATACTATAGATAAGAAGGGTGAAGAAATCTACTTTTAAAGTCTGATAGGATTCACAGACTTTGAACGGTACACGATAATATCCTCTATAAATAATGCAATAGACGTACCAATCGATCTGGAATATCTATTTCTCGTATTAATGCGATACTCGAACGATATTTTGGTGAGATTAAAAATCGACTACCAATGAAATAACATTGAACTCTGTGATTCAACGTTACTAATAAATACTCTACTTTCTTTTTTGGTTTCTTTTTTTTTTTTCTTTTCTTGTAATTATCTAATTAAATAAAACAAAATATATGTGTTGTGTCAGATAATTTTATCTATTTAGCGATAAATAGACGACAGTGCATAAAAATAAAAGAAACTTTTTTTTTTTTTTTTTTTTTTTTTTTAATTACGTTATTAATATACATTATGATGTATATTATTAAAAAATATTATATATATATATATTTATGATATGTGTATATATATATATATATTTATATATATATACGTACACATATATAGATATTATGATCCATGAAAATTGTAAAAACAAAATATTTACCATTTGAAATTCAAATGTTTCCATCTTCTTTTTCTTTTATTACGTTGAAACGAATATAAAGAAGAAGAGTAGTAGTCGCCTAATGCAAATCATCTTTTTTCCATTCCAAATCATGGTGGAACGTGCTTGGTCAAGGACCGTTGAAAAATCTACACTTTTTAAATTGGCTCCGTATAATATATATATATATACGTAATCATACACACATATGTGTATAGAACACTTCTTGTATCATATAACCTTGTATAGACCATATTAATTATTGAAATTATCTCATATTATTATGTTAGCAAATAGAGACAATAATTGATGAAAAAAATGAAAAAAAAAAGAAAAAAAAAATGTACGAGGTTGATTTCAATAAATCATAATTATTCATCCAACATTGTGACACTCGTTACGACAAGAGATTCGAACAAACCCGTATATCTCTTTAAAAAATACACTTTAAATTTCTTTCGTATCGGAAGATGGCGCTTGAAATCTTTTCCTAATGAAATTTGTATTTTTCTTAGTTAGAAGGAAAGTGACGCCATCTGCTGGATAATCACAAAATTTACATGCGAGCAATGTTGTAACAAGGTGCGTCGGGTGCCCTAAGAATTTTTACGTACCACGAGAAGTTTTTACTTATTTTTTAATTAGGAAAGAAGTGATAAATTAAGGAAAGAAGTATATGACGATAATAATAGAATCATCGAGATCGGATATATTGTTTTGGAATTATTTTTTTGCTCCTATTTTGATTCAACGAGAGTTTATTATTTATTATCATTGATCGGGAACACGCATGATGTACTCGATATCGTAGAACGATAGTGACACCAAAGTATTCAGTAATCAGTAGTTAGTTGTGCGTTGAAACGATTGTACACGAGGAAACGATTTCTACGATAATCATTTTAAGTTTTTCATACAATTTTATTTAATATTCTCGTAGTATATACGAAATAAATTGTCAAAGTTATTTCAAGAAAATGGACACCGACGTTGAATCTTGTTTAAAAGATTGGAATGATTTAGCACGAGATTACAAGGAGTTAGAGGTAAAAGAATTGTAACTAAAATTTTCGTAAGAATATGTATATATATATATAAGCGTGTGTGCGTGCGTATCAAACGTTTCCTTCGTTTTCATTCTTCTTCGTCGAACAGTATTATTCTTTATCGAGAGAGGTTAAGTTGTTTATTTTTTTGCTGAACCATATGAAAGATCGAATTAAGACAGTAAAAGAAAAGAAAATACTCATCAATAACGTTGAAATCAACGTGTGAACTTTGAACCTATCGATCTTTCCAGCGTTTTTCTTAGTATCCTTATTTTCTTTTTTATTTTTCTTTTTTATTTTAATTACAAAGCAATTATTTTTTATAACGATGATCAGTGATCACATAGTTATACAACTAGTATTTAGTTTTTACATTGTAACATTAGGATGATATGAATCGTTAAAAATTGAAATCTAGTGTTTAAGCGGTAATATAATTTATATTATAGGCATTGAATAGGGAATATCTTGCTAAATTAGAAGAAGTTAGAGAACTACAAGCAAAATGTGTCAAAGGAATTTCTCATCAAAGATACAGAATGGGTATTATTTCAAAATCTCTCAAACAGTAAGTGAGTGATAGCAATCACGTCTCTGTATATCGTATCTGTTATATAAAAATAAATTGTTTAGACTTCAGGACAACAATACGAGAATGACGTTAGATAAAGATATGATAAGAAGAGAGCAGCAATTACATGAAATGGAACAAACTTTACCAAAACCAAATGGTGTATATCTTCAAATTATACTAGGCAGTGTTAATGTTTCTATACTGAATAAAAATGATAAGTAAGCTTTCTAATTTTAATGATATTAACCTATTAATCAGGAAGATTTTTTTTATTGATTTTTTTATGAATACGAATTCATGAAATTTACTTTCATTCAAAATAAAATGGTGTAAATAAAGGAGAAGTTTACGACAAATTAATGAATCATAAAAAAATAAAGATCTGGAGATATAAGGATATAATTCCCTGATTAATAAGTCAATGATCTTTAATTATTTGTATGTAATAAGAAAATAGAATATTTTATATTAATACTTGGACATTGTATTACGCGATTGTGATCTATTTTTTTTCAGATTTAAATACAAAGATGAATACGAAAAATTTAAATTAATATTATCTGTGATTGGTTTTGTACTATCTGTTTTAAATCTGTTTACTAATGTTAGGTAAGATATATTGGATCAGTTAGTTCTTTTTTCATTATTTATTTTTTTGTAAGTATATGATATTTTAATATTATAAAATTTTATTTTAGAACATTGGAACTGAGTTTAATGTTTCTTCTAGTCTGGTATTATTGTACATTAACAATAAGAGAAAGTATTCTTAAAGTAAATGGATCAAGAATTAAAGGTTGGTGGCGGTTTCACCACTTTCTCTCCACTGTGGTATCTGCAGTTTTATTAGTGTGGCCAAATACAGGTGCTTGGTATGCATTTCGAGGTCAATTTATCTGGTTCAATGTATATATTAGTAAGTTATCTATTCTTTGTAATGACACTTTTGATATCTTTTTACCAACAGACTTGTGTGTTTCTAAGTATTATCAATATTAACATTTTTAGGTATAGTACAATATCTACAATTTCGTTATCAGCATGGTGTTCTCTATCGTTTAAAAGCATTAGGTGAAAGACATAATATGGATATTACTATTGAAGGCTTTCATTCTTGGATGTGGCGAGGATTATCATTTCTCCTACCATTTCTGTTTGTTGGATATTTTTTCCAGCTTTATAACGCATATACATTATTCATGTTAATATCTCATCCAGAAGCTACTTGGCATGTGTCAGTTCTTAGTGCTATGTTCTTGATATTATTCCTAGGAAATGTCACAACAACTGTTATGGTTATTCCACAAAAATTAAGAGAACAGGTAAAGGATCATCTTCCTGGAGTATTTACAAATAAATCTGATCGCAGAAAGGAAATTTCAAAAGAGGAAGTTAAATCTGAGAAAAGTGATTAAAAACGGACAGATAGATATTGAACATTATAAAATTAATAACAATCACAAAGGGAAAGTGGTTTGTTAATTTATATCAGAATGAAATGATATTTGTGTAATCAATAGATGGGAAGATAAGTCTCGATAAAATAGATGATGTCTTCGTCATATCAATTCTTTATATAAAAGATTTTAAATTAATGCATTTTTTCATGTTCCATGATACTTTATACTTTTTAAATTAAAACATTAAAAATATTATGAACAAAGTTTTATGATTACATGGTATCTTTTATTATAAATATTATAAATAAAAGGTACCTGTTCTCTATAATAGAAATATTTATTTAATAAGTAATATGTCTACTTCAGTTATACGCACATGTCTGTCAATTTAATATTGATTGTGCTTGGTAAACAAGTGTTGTTATGATTTATAGATTTCTGTGATTAATTGTTATAAGTATCAAATTATCTGGGACAGTTCGTATATGAAAAGTATTTGTTTTTAATGTATTTATTATAATGTATGTATATATAAATAAAAATACCAGTGTGACAAACACAAAATTGCATAACCATTGTATGGAATTTTATTTAGGGCAAATATTTTTTACTTTATCATTCTGAATAAAAATTGATAGTAATTAACATTTAATCATATCAATAGTCATTTAATAATAATCATTTAATCATATCAATAATTAGTTCGTACGTTCGACCGATAGATAGAGTTGAAAGTCTGTTATACGTTGCTCAATAATTTTTCCAAATTTTTTCGTACATCCGTGCATCGAGTGTTGCCTACCGTTAGGTGCATCTTTTGAAAACTAAATTATTCATTTTAATTTTCATTACGTCATCAAGTATAAACTATAGACTTATAAATAAAGAGATTTATCTGTTAATAAATTTTAATTTCAGTGGTCCTTTAGGTGTGTACATCGGGTCGATATAATAATCTAATTTTTTATGATGATATTCTATTTTGTAATACTGCAGGATCTGAAATGAAGAAATTGTATATATATTTACATTGTTATTATAAATATTATTCTCTTTAATTATCAACATATTGATATGTAAGTCATGTTAATTTACTTTGGTAAAATATTATAATTAGAAGGGAAATACAAACGGAACGTTTTATACGCATTACAATTGGAACGTTTTAATTATAGTTATAAAATGTTCTACCAAAAGAGGAAAGAATGAAACAGTCAGGAATCATTTATTGTCCGAGCTCATTCAGCGTAACCGTCAGAAAGTTAACTACTACGAATATCTCGTGACCACGAAGCGTATCTTAATAAAATTATCCTTATTCGTATAGTAAGTTTCTCTTTCGGTTACTACAAAGCAACGTAGAAATACTACATCGTGTCTTTTTCATTAAGAAAAAAAAAAAAAAAACATGCATAATATTCAAGACTAAAACTTGTTAGTAATTTCACAAATCTTTTTTGGAGATCAGAAAAAAGAAAATCAATTTTCTTTTATACTTTAATCTTTAATTTTTAAATAAAACACAAGAAAAGAATATATAAAAATACTATTTTTCTTAGAAAAAAAAAAAGAAAAAAAAAGTTAGTCTCTTTCGAATTTATAATAATTTTGAACATTCTTCTTGTAGATATTTTTATTTACGAAATAAGAAAAAAAAGTAATACTTTATTTCTACGATTTACCTTACTGATTACTATAATCATTTCCAATTCGGCGAATCGTCGTCCTAGACACATACGTTTACCATAACCAAAAGGAAGCGATGCAAACGCATGTCGTACACCATCATCTTGTAACCATCTCTCAGGATAAAATTCATTGCTTCGTGGAAAATATTTGTCTAGATTACTTATGACGTAATGTTGAAAAATAACTTGCACCTACATTCATAGTAAAAAAAAAAATATATATATATATTAATAGTAAAAAATTAATGTAACAATACAATAATCATAAAAAAAGATTGACTTACTCCTTTAGGTACATGATAACCACTGATCACTGTATCTTTAGTCATACATCGTCCATTTCCAATTACAACAGGATACATTCTGATTAAAAATAAATCAAATAGAAAATTTATCTCCAAATCAAATGATATATAAAACACGAACGAACCTTAAGGTTTCTTTTATACAAGCTTTCAAATATTTTAAATTTTCCAAATGTATTGCCTCTATTGGTTTATCTCTTGGCGGAAGTACATTAGATATTTCTTTGTAAGCAATTTCTTGTTTATCTCGATGTATCGCCAATTGATACAATACCGATCCAACGGCGTTCGAAGTCTGTATAATAACAATGATCTTAAAAATATTAAAAGAAACAAATGATGTCTTTTAACCGCGAATATTATTATACATACTTACAGTGTCAATGCCAACCAGAAATAAATCAAGTGCTAAAATGGTAGCCAATTTCGAATTTCCTTCTAAAGCCAAAACTCTTTCCAATAAAGATAATTCTTTAGTAAAATTTGATGTATTTTTCCAATTCGTCAATGCAGAATCCGTATATTTTGACGTAATTCTAAATCATTTATAACATATATAGATTGATCTGATTATATTTGTAAATGAATAAAATTAATAATTTATTTTCTATATTTATTCTTTTCAATACGAACCGTACAATGGTATCGAGTGCATTAACATATTTTTTCCATGTAGGTGTATTAAAGATCCTCCAAAAAGGTATTTTCAATTCTAGAACGCCAACGTTCTTGAAAAATATAGTAACAGCGTTTATTAATTCCTGTGTTTCGACATTAGCATTGTTTTCTAAGCAACCTAAACGGACGTCTAATGCGACTCGTGCGATAGCTGTTAATTAAAAAGAAAAGAATTATTTCTTAAGTGTAATAATATGGTAGTATAAAAAAAAATGTATTCATCATTTTTATTAATAATATTTTATAATAATAATAATATTATTATTACTATATAAAAATAATATAAAATATGATAATAATAATAAAAGATATTTCTTATACATATTTATATATATATATATTTTTTTAACTAATAACAATAACAATAGCAATAATAATAAATAAATAAATAATAACATTTCTATTATTATTTCTCTCTTTCGTTTCTATACTCTTAAATCTTCTTTTACTAGATAAAAAATAAAAATAAAAATAAAATCATTACTTACACTCAAGCGACCACTTATGTATCTCATTTAGAAAATCATCAGGTACTTCGTCATTTAAATTCTTAATACTTTCTATCCTACAAAATAATATCAAAATTAATTAAATTAAAATAATGTGAAATGTAGACTTTAATGTTAAATCGTTGATGATGTTGAGAAAACAATTAGATAAAAAGAGTAGCGAAAAAAAAAAGAGAAAAGAGAAAAGGGAAAAGAGATTGTTAGAAAAGGGAAAGGCTTCTGTCGAGAGTAATACTTAAACCTTAATAGGAACGACCGACTGGCTTCCTCAATTGAACCGACGTACATTTTTGCTGTTCTTGGTTGCAACATTACTTGTTGCACTTTGCTACGGAAATTATACCAACTCTCTCCGTGACTGACAACAGAAATCAAACGATAAAACCTTGAATTAAGTTTAAACGTGTGTGTCTTCCAATGAGACGTGTCGTTTTCTTATTTACTTGCATTACGAACTATTCTATGTGAACTTATATCAAATATTATTAAATTTATATAAATTATGAAACATTTATTTAAATTGAATACTTTGCATATTGCACATTGTGTATTGCATATTACGATTACGTTGTATTTTATTAAACTATCGCGTAAAACGATATAGTTATATAAGAGGATATATAAAGATTATATAAAATTGTTATATACAAAGATCGATCTAGTTATAGATGTTCAAAGATATTATATTTCGTGTTAGATCGATATCCTATTCAAATTTAAATTATACCATACGCAATGAATGAATATGTAAAAGTGATATGCTTTCTAAATGCTAATTTATGTTATCATGTTGGTTATGTTTTCTTTAAGTTGAGTACCGTTGAAACGAAATAATACGATCTGTCTGTTTGAATTTGATAAATTCGCGCCAATTGAAATTTTTATAAGAGACTTCATAATTAATATCGACGATTATTAACGAAGAAACATGAATAAATAATCATAATTTCAAAATCTACTTCGAAGAAGTTTCAAATTTGGCGCCGATTTTAAATTATTGTTTAAATATTGTCGTATGTAATTACTTACACAGCGATAATACCAGCATCTTCTTCGAAAAATTGTTTTCTTAAAACGTGTTTATAATAATTAAGAGAAGGCATGGACGGTCGATGAGGCATTTTATCTTCTTGTCGGAAAATTCGTTCGATCTCGTTAGCATCGTAAACGAAAACCATATCCGGTCTGCCAAGTAAATTTTCGATTTTAACGATATCTCCATATCGTTCGTGTAATCTTTTTGATACTTTGTCCACCGATTGTATCTTAAAATCACCTGTGAAATTCGATGGTCACGTGATTTACTACGTAATCCAACATATAAATTAAAATTTTTTCGAAGAAGGTTAAAGGTTAGAAAAATTATCGTAATACTTTTTGCAACATTAATTTTATATTAAAAATAACATAATCGACAACGTAACAATTTTACCTATGTAAGGAATAAAACGCCATGTATTTCCCAAAATGGGAATTGGTTTTGGTCCTGGTATTTCCGCGTACGGACGATAACTCGTCCACTCGTGTTTTTCAACTGCAGCTGCTATAGTTTCTAAAGTTCTATTAATAATGTGTTTGTCGTTTTTATTACGCTTCGAAAAGCTTAGAAAAAAGACGGAGGGAAGTCTCGGCGAAAAGTAAATTCTAAAATTCAATGAAAAATTAAGTGTTAAGTTTGTTTAATACGTTCGAAAGATTTTCGAAGGAAAAAGAATATTTGAATTTTCGCGCTTTACTGACAACTTTAAAACGATAAAAGAAAATACAAAAATTACGTTCGATCGAATCGAGATTCGATAATCGAAAATTAATGAAACAAAATTTATAACTATGAAATAGAAATTTGTTAATTTAATCTTGAGAATTAAAGAGAAAGTGCACTACTTTTTGATTGTGAAATCATTTCCAAATGATATATATATATATATAGAGAGAGAGAGACAACTATTACACTTGTAAGTATATATTTTCTATCAATTATAAAGCCATAAATAATAGTAATTGCTTTTACATGATCTAGTAATCAAACGTAGAAAATGATGACATTAATTTCACCACTTGTTTAAATATTTTATAATAGATAAATTATGCTTTTAACTCACCTGGACGAAGTTATCATTTTTTAGAAAGTTAATTAATATTAATATATTCCTTGTTAATTTTTTATAAACACACTCGACACATCGTTTATCTCTTTTTTTTCTTTTTTTTTTTTTTAACGATAGAGTTTAAATTGCAAAAAAGAAAAGACAATAAATTATGTGATAATAGATTATCTAAAAAAAAAAAAGAAATAAAAAGCAGAAAGGCGTAACACTAATACGAAGCAAGTACAGTTTGCACTAAGCACTATAGAATTATAACTCTCTTGAGTCTGTCGGGTAAAATATACAAGCCGACAAAGTGGGAGGATCAAGGAAAGGAGGGGATCATGTCGATTGTTTTACGAAACATTTTTAGTATACAGGATGTTCAGTTTTATGCACCGAATTAATAAAATGTAAGATTTATAAATTGGAAGGTATTAAGGGGACAAAAATTCAAGGTCATTTATGATATTTTAAAAGATTGAGTCAAATTTTAATATAAATTTTTTTATTGATATTTTGTCATTCGATCAATGATTAATAACTTGGATAAATCGAGTAATCTCAATATCACTGTTTTTGAAATCAATATTAAAATATTACATTTTTTCGTACATATTATCTTGATTAATCAATTTCGTACATATTACCTTGATTCATCAGTGATAAATATTAGAAGTTAAACATTAAAATGGACAGAAGTTATTACATGAATGTCTTAATTATTTACTTAAATATGATTTAAAAAATTAAAATTTTTCTTCATCTTTTTCTTATAAAGTGTCGTACCATTTTGATCTGGTTGGACCTAATGCTAATAATTTACTTTTATAACTGTTTACGAGTTTATTGAAGTTTGCTTCTTCCGCATCAGCTTTTTTAGTAACTTGCTTAGTCTAAAAACACAAGATAAGAATACTATGAATATATCATTGCAAAAAAATAAAAATACAAACAAACAAAAAAATACGATTATGATGGATCTTTACCTTCAACTCTTTCTTTGCTTTTTCCAATTTTGTTTTTCTACTGTGATCGTGTTTTGCTGCCTTTTTTTCTTTCTTTATTATTTTACTGTGCAGGATACCTTGATTTTTCAAATTGAATTTTGATCTAATCTTCGTTTCTCCAGGTTTACTTTTAACACCTGAGAAAGATTTTTTGTCATTTTCCAATTCATTCTTATCTTCAATTTTCGTTTCTTCTATCGAGTGCATTTTATTGACATTTTTATTTTGTTTCTGATCTTTATTTCCTGAATAAAGTGGATTCCGTGCTTGACTCTTTTGAATTCTTCTTTGTTTGGCATTCACCATGATACGATTTTCTATTGAAAAGGCAACTATCGGCCTCTAATAAAAATTACATTATTAAATATAACAAAAGATTTTTATTTTAATGAAGATAATTCATCGAAGTTTACCTTGTGCGGACTAAAAATATTTGGATTATTATTTATAGCTCGTAAAGCTTTGAGAGCATCTTCGTGTTTGGTGAATGTTACGAATCCATATTCTTTAGACCTTCCTACACCCTTCGAATCTATATTTTTTAAATCACGCATAATTCTTGCCTATAAATATATATATATATAATAGTAATATAAATGTAGATTCTTATTTACTAAAATATATAAATTTAAATATAAACATATATACCTCTCTAATAATTGCCTTAGTACCACTATATTTTTTAAAAATTAATCTAAGTTTAACATCATCCAATGATGCTGGCAAATTTTGAACCACTAGGCGTACCCTTGAAACAAACATGTTTAAATTACGCAGTATTTGAGATTTCCAACGTTCAAGTTGTAATCGTTTTGCCATATCTGTAGCTGATACACCTACCGCAGCTGGACTTCCAGCCATTATCACTGAAAATATTTTAATTGATTTTTATAATAACATTACTAGATTGTTTCTTAGATTTTTTTCATTTAAATATATATATGTACCTCCTTCTTTTACAAGATATAAATTCCTCGAATCTTTCTCTTTTTGATGTTTCAGATTATTTTTATTCGTAATATCATTTTTATGAAGAGCTCTATGTGCTTCGAGAATAGCATCACGTAAACGTAGTTCTGTTCCCGCTGATAAGCATTTTTCAGCATCTTCTATATTCTGACAAAAAAACATGAATTCCAAATTGTATGCATTATGTTATTAATAATTCATTAATAATAATAATACATACAAATTCATTACCTTAAATTTAACGAAAGCTGTTCCTTTAGAATGCTCCGTTAAAGAGTCTACGCAAATAAGAGCATAATAAACTGGACCGAATTGTTCCATATATTTTTTAAGTTCTTCATTTTTCACAGAAAATGGTACGTTTTTCAAAAATACAGTTTTTCCTTCGTGAACATCATTGGAAATACATTTTGAATTCTTTTTCATATTTTCATCTTCGTCATTTATTTTGTCTTCCAAGAATTCTTCTATCACTTCTTCATCTTTTATATCTTGGTATCCCTCCTTTGATAAATCTTCCATATCCTCTTCATCTTCCTTATCTGAGCTATAAATTTTAATTAATAATTTGTAATACATTTTCCATAAATAACTTATCTGCATTCATTTATAAGAATTAACAGTTACTTACACATCCATATTATCATTCGAATTATTTGATAGGTTTATTTTTTCTATAGGTTGTACTATCGATTTATCATCATCATCATATTCATCTGGTTCTTTCTTAATGGTAACATCAACATTATTTTCATCTTTTATATCTTCTGCTTTATTTTTATTAAATTTATGTTTAGGTATTGCCCAATCAACTACAATAGATCTACCTTGAAGTGGCTTTAAGTTTGCATAATGTATTGCTTTTGCTGCACTTTGTACTTGCTCGAATTGAATAAATCCACAACCAACAGGTTTTCCATCAGCTTTAATTAATATTTTTACTTCTTCAATTTTTCCATATTTACCAAAATAATCTTTTAAACTATCCTGTGTGATCTAAAAAGATAAAAGACAAAAGGTTAGAAAACAATATCATCACATTTTATAAGTACAACATAACTTACTTGAAATGGCAAATTTCTTATTATTATTCTTGCTCTTTTCTTCCGTCTTTTTTGTTTATAAATATCTTTATTCTTTAACGAATTCATATTTCTAGTTGCTATGGTTTAGAATAACTAATAAAAAATAAGTACGTAAGTAATGTAAGGTTAGATTAAAATTCATACTAATATATTCTAAAATTATTCTGTATTTTAAATAACTTACACGTTAAAAAAAGCAGGAAATATTATAGGTAAGTTTTAAAAAATGAAATATATAATATTTTGTTAAAATTTTGAAGTTTTGAATTGTACATTACTATTAAAACAACACGTGTGTTTTTTAACTAATTTTGGTTATAGAATGCTGACATTTTATCGACGATCGATACAAAAATGACGTCATTGGCAATAAGATAAATAACAGTGCCATCTATCGAGAACGATTATATCTATAAACAGCTTTATTGGAATATATATTTTGTTCGATAATAACAATAACATAAATTAGAGAAAGGCATTGCCTTCATATAATATCAACAAAAACGAACTTCTAGACTGACTTTGACGATTACCGAATTAGTTTATCTTTGTACTCCGAGGAATACACACCGAGGTGCTCTCTCTTCAAACGGGTAAGCTTAAATAAATTATACTTTCGAATATTTTAGAATTATTTAAATAATTTCAAACGCTAGCGGAGTATAATAATTTAATATTTAAACAATAGCGCATTTATTTAAATATTTCTTAGCGCGAAACATAGCGTTAAATATAAAATAGAATTAAATTATTATTTAAATAGTGTACTTTTGATAATTTTAGATGTATTTAAACGATATGAAAATTAATTAAATAAACTATTATTTAAACAATAGTAAATCCGGTTAAACATTTTACGTCTCAATTAAAGTAGTTAATTGAAATATTAAAGTACTTACGTTTTATATTAATCATACTTCAGTAGATAAATAGATCAAATATAATAGAATTCTAAAAAAAATTTCTTAGAGAAACGCACTGAAAAATTCTATTTGTCATAATAAGTAGAATACTGAATAGAACATGAATAGAACATTTGAGTAATTAACTAGAAACAAAAGATATGAAGTTCGTACAATTAAAACTTCTCAATTAATCTATTTTCAGAGAAATATAATCTAGCATATGGTTTTTTTCTTTTTTTGCTTTTATCAAATGCACTGTTATTTTTACTAGATGTAAAAATTTCTGTTATATACTAATTCAATTATTAGGTTACGCGTAAAAGGTTTGTTACCTATAGAAGTTTATATACCGATACAATAAATAAATGTTTCCTTTGTTTTTAGTTCATATTTTGTTCGTATGCGTCGCTGAAATCAGTTAGTAGTGATGAGCAGCTTTGATGAGGATCGTCGAGACTGATGTGTTATTTCATAACCTATAATTTTTGATGTATTGAAAAGAAAAGTGATTATACAAAGAAAAGTGTAAAATTTATCTTCAGAAAAATGTCAAAAGAAATGCAAGTTTTTGAAATACAAAAGTGTATATCATCCAAATTATGGTACACAGCATATGAAATATTTCGAAGTTATCATCATCATAATATTTGTTCTGAACAAAGTACAGATATGATTCATAATATAGATTTCAAATCTGTAGTTAAAATTGACATGTAAGTATAAAGATAGAAATAAATAATATAAGATATTAATCCTTGATATTATTTTAGTGGTATGAAAAAGGAAAATAACTTTCGATGGATCGAATATTTATTATTATGCAAACTTTTCCCAGATAAATTTTGTCACAATAAAAATATTTCAATAGACTTTAATAGCATAGATTTTCAAATTGCTATGGATTTAATAGACGATATACCTCAAACTGTAGTAGAGGTCTGTCTACCATATAATAATTATCTATCTAAAACTATCTATTATATATTATTTACATCTATATTTTTCGCAGGAGCTGTTATTATATTGTTCCGATGTAAATATGAAAGCTGTTTCTCCTCAAATTGTTAATGATTTTTCTCAGCCGACTTTGTCATTTTTAAAAACATATTTAATAGAAAATCCTATAATAGCATGTCATATTATTAATATGTGCTGTTTATATTCATTTAGTATTTCTATTTTTCCTAATGGATTATTAGATTTCTATTTAACTACATTGAAAGAAATTATGGAATTTATGATATCTAATGAAAGCTCTCTTATAAATAAGGATTATGATATATCTTTAATTCGAAATAAAATAATGCTTAATAACGAATATTTAGGAACATTCTTGTGTATTCTATCTAAGATGATTTTGACTGAATCTAAAAAGACTGAATTTTTTAAATGGTTATGTCCTATACTGTTGAAAACAGATAGTATTAAAGATGTAGAATTGGCATTATACTCTAGAAAGGATATGACATTTATTGATGAATGGAACTTATGTATGAATGAGTTATATGGGCATTCAAAATCTGGTAATACTATAGAAGATGCCATCAGAATATGCAATGCTATATTTAAATATACAAATAATGATAATATTATGATGTTAAATGAAATAGAAATACTTAGAAGAATAATAACACAGAAATCACATTGGTTAACAGATATATTAGTAAGTTCGAATTGTAATATTGTTAAAAATTAATTAAACAACATTGTTTGCTAGTGTCAAAATAAGTTTGTTTTTTTTTTCAGAATATCTGTTATACTTTCTTAATAACTGGCAATTATAATGAAGTTTCTATGATATTGTCATATCCTCCTCTAAAACACTTTTGGATAATATTGTTATTAAAATTTTTACATCACTGTTCGGAAGAAAATACTGACGATTTGCAAAATTGGACAGACAGTGCCATTGTATATGAAGTCCTGAAATTTTTATTAGAAAATTGTAATCTTAGTGTTTTTACTGATCATACTTTCCACAAATTAAATATTACATTAAAGACCTATATCGAAATAATAAATTGGATTATGAATCTAAAAGATCCAGAAGCTATAAAAGAAAGTCAAGATGGTATAGAATCAGTATGTATTGTAAATGCAATACCATTAAAACGTATGTTGTATCTTCTGGAAAATTGTACAGTACTTTCATTATTGAAAGAAGCTACAAATATACATGAAATAGATCATGATCAAATTAAAAAACTATTACAAGATACTGCAGAATCTGAAAATATTTTTCAAGCTTATTGTAGTATGGTAAATGCATTAAGAGCAATTTTACTTTGTAAAACTTATGATGCAAAATATCAGAATATCACAAAATATTTACTCGACATGGAATCTTATTTGTGTACTTTATTGCCATTTTCTTTGAGATTGGAGACAATGGAAAATATATTTTCTTTGCTTTTCTTAAGCTACGGTGACTTCTGTCATAGTGACAATAAATCACAAGATCATAATCCTGTGCTAAATGAAAAGCAACCATTTACTCATAGATCAATGAAATACCACAATGTGAATTTTATTTGTAATAAATATGCTGTTCGAGAATTATTATATTATTTAAAAAATAGTATTACAGCTACAGAGATTGAAATGAGAAAACTTAGAAATGATGCAACATATGCAGAAGAATTAAATGAATTAAGTCCAAAGATATCTAATTTAGTAAAATTATTAGCTGATGCAAAATGGAGATTGGATCTTCACACAAATTCTTATTTTATTAAAAACGTAGGCTTGCCTGAAAACTTTACGATTGAAATTAATTCTGGTACTTTATTAAAAAAAAATATAATATATCCAGAAGAGAGACTCAATGATATCGTTTTTTATCGAAATCATAGTAGCGATTCGGACGATACGAAAATAAAAACTGATAGTAGCTCAGAAGCAGAAATTATTGCTGATAATATTAATGAATGGAATCAGTCAAAAAATATAACTATTTCAGATAATTTCATTGTAAAAGATGCAGATCAGCCAATATTTCTTATTAATTTAATGCTGTCATCAAAAGAAAGCTTAGTTATCCAATGTTTGTGGAAAAATGATTATGAGAAAGCGCAAGAAGTTATAGAGGTATTTTTATACTTATTTACTTATTTATTTATTTATTCATTTAAACTAACATTACTACTTATTTCATAAAGTTTTTATATATCATTATACGCATTATACATATACCTGCAGTTGTAGTTATTTGTATTATATATTTCTTATTGCAGCTTCAAGTTTTTCATACATGTCTTGTTCATATTCAGACGGTTCGTATTTAATCGGTTTTTTTTTAGAAAGTTTGGGTATTAGAATACCTGGAGGATTTCGCATGTAATACTGTTTTACAAATATTATTCTTTTTCTGGGAAAGAACATTTTACAACGAAGCCACCAACAACACCATCCTATTATATAAAAAAAAGTATAAAATATTAGTTGTTTATTTTCTTGGCATATACTTAAAAATAATTCGGTGTATATAAAATAAATAACTTCCTCTTTGGCACCAACATGGAATTGCAATACAAACATAAATGCACAGCCATACTTTGACCATTAGCCACATTTTTGATAATGTTCTTTTTGCTTCCGTTGTGTCTTTTACATGTTGGTAGTTGTATATTAAACATTTTATCGCTTTAAAACCAAAATAATCCATATCTTCCTTTGTACAATTTTCTGTAGTATCTGTAACTTTTTCAATTGGTTTTTTGATAATTTGTTCTTCTGTCATTTGTTTCTCTGTATGAGTGTAATGTAATTTGTCGCTTAATTTTTTATCTTTTTTAAATTGTTGTTCATATTCCATTTTAAAAGCATCATAATCGTAATCGTCTTCATCTGTAGGCTCCATTGTGTCTTCCATGGTCGTACTTAAATTTATATATTTGTTAATTTCTTCTATACTTATTCTTAAGAAAGGTGACTCTTCTTCTTGAGAATTCTATTTAAAGAATACAATCTATTTTATATTCTTTTTTTATCTTAAGAATATCATAATTTTTTCTTACAGAGTTCTGTAGTAAATTAAATTTTCTATAATTTTCAGGTATATTATCATGATTTGGTTCATTATGTTTATCCCTGGAGACTTTTTCATTTTCTATACATTTGTAAATAATTCTATAAATATATGGATTTGTCTTCAATACTGGAAATGATAATTTTGGTTTAACTATTATAAATCTGCTTACTAAATGATGGTGTTGAAGCACGTGTTAGTTTCATAAAATTGAAAGCATTTCTTCTTCTTGGTAGCAATTTTACGTTCTTCTTTGTTGAAATTTCTAAATAATACTAGTAAATAATATAATAGTTCTCTGTATATTGTACTGCATTTTTTACATTTAGAGTATTATATTTAAAAAAAAAAACAAATATTTATACTTTATTTATTTCATTTTTAAATCCAGCAATATGTGGTTCTTCTTCTTGGAATAAATTTAATATTTGTTCATTATTCAATTGAGAATAAGAAAATGTATCGGGTATCTGCATTTTGCTTTTAGCGACACGTTGATTATATTGTTTTACATAAGAATGTAAGGGTTTATATTTATTTTTATCTCTTTTTAATACGTGTGGATCAAAGAAATCATTAACTTTGATCATTTCATTTTCATTTATATCATCATAATAATTATCATACGAACTTATTTCAAATACTTCCTCATTTTTTGAATTTACCTATAATTTATAATACGAATATAAATGATAATAATATTTTTTAACATCGAACATTATATTATCGTATTGTTACGAAATTGATACTTAACAACAAAAGCTAAGTTATTAAAAATATAACAACTTATTATTCCTATAACGATAAATGCTCTTTCCATGTGTCTTTGTTTAGTAAACTTATATTAATGATATCTTTATTGTTTTAACAGATGTTCAATATGGAAAATACTGCACTTTATAGTGAAATTCGATTTTCACAAGCACTAAAACATTTTAAGCAAGAAATGTTGAATTTGATATGTCCTTCGATAACAGCAAATACTTCAAAAAAAAATATCAAATCTTCTGCATTGGAGGTAACGTGAGGATTGTTGTAATTAAGTTTTTTAGATGAACTATTTTATAACTCTTAAATTTTATTTACAAAATGATATTTTAATCATCGAATGATCGCGTAATCATTCTTACAGACCATAAGATTAGTTGCACAAGAAGCTATGCATTCCTCCAGATATACCAATCAACTTGAAACGTTCATAGCTTCACAAGAAACACATATGAGAATGTTAAAACCAAATCTTAACAACAACAAAATATTAACTTTAAGCGTATTGGATTTAGCTTTAACTATGGGCAAAACCTATCCAATTTCACAGAGTCTTTGTGATGTTGCTATGAAATATGTGACATTATGTAAACCATTGAATAACACTGAGCATAGTCGTTTGTTTCATCAAGTTTTTCAACTATTACATGAGAACAAGAAAGATATACCTGTGACAAATTTATTATCTAATGTTACGATACCACTGTCTGTTGAAGAATGGAAAGAAATGAATGAATTATGGACAAATATTATGAGTGGATACAGTGAATTTAAACAATCGCAAAAACAAATAGTCGATGACGAGCATACTAAGAACAGTGTTGAATTTAAAGAATTAAAAATAATACAAAAAATAATTACAAGTTGCAATAATAATAAGAATTATTTACAAAATTTACAATTCCATTTACAACATTTAAAAGCAATTGCTCCAATTAATACAGGTACTTTTCTTTTCTTTTTTTTTTTTTCCTTTTTCTTCATAATACCAATTTAATCATCTTTCTTTATTTTAGATAATACAGAATTGTTAACAGCAACTAGATTGTTAAATATACCTCTTCACAGGTATTTTAGTTATCATCTTTTTAATAAAAATGTCGAACCTGAAAATCTTGAGCACATTGCTAGAAAATTAAAAGTAGATTTAGTATACAACATTCTTATAAGTACTTGCCCAATATTTCCATATTATCATAATAACACATCTGAGAACGACAATACTAATTTTGGATGTATAATATTAAATGGAAATTTTGATGTATCTGTAAGTATGAAGAATATAAAAATATCTGATATTATTCAATCTATCTATTATTCAATTTTATTTATGCTCTTGTCAATTGCATTTTTAACAGGATACAAAAAATTGTGCATCAAGTAGTCCTAATCAATGTATCTCAGAGATATTGATGGAACTTTTACAAGCATTATACGCTTTAAATTCAATGAAATCTAATTTATCTTACGCATGTTTGAACGATCTTTCCAAACATGTCAACATTCAAACTATATTGAAGAAAACATCACGTCTTGCAATGTTGGATCTTAGCGAATTATCTGTCGGAGATGAGACATTAACATTTTTCTTAAATACTTGGAATGTTATGTTCATACATGCAATGCTCGTTATTTGGGCTAACAATTATCCTTTTAATACTTTAAAGCATACAGTTTCCTTAATGTCAATTGGTTATGTAATTGGTGATCTAGGTTTCGTAACTCTTTATACTCTTCGCTCCAAGTTACTTAGTGGTCTTTCATTAAATGAAATATCATTATCATCAATTATAGAACTTAATGAGCCAGCATGGCAAGATTTAGACTTAGTACACGATCCAAGAGTTATTTTTGCTATGGCTAATGAATATAACGAAACACCACAAATACGTGTAAGTATCTCCTTTTTATTTTAATTCGATAAATTACTCTTTTTA
The DNA here is from genome assembly GCF_905475345.1 of Vespula vulgaris. Classification (NCBI taxonomy): domain Eukaryota; kingdom Metazoa; phylum Arthropoda; class Insecta; order Hymenoptera; family Vespidae; genus Vespula; species Vespula vulgaris. Next base: position 1,287,446 of record NC_066609.1, read on the forward strand.
TATCTGTTTAATTTATAATATTATAGGTGTTTGAATCAACCACATTAAGCAAAAATTTGAATGAAGCAGCGAAGGAATATTTAGATTATTATTTACAAAAGAATTATCACATCAACGATGTTAAGAAATTACAAGAAGAAACGAAAATAATATTACCACATCTTGTAGAACAATATCAGAATTTGTTGTCTCTAGATAAGCAAAATGAACATGCTAGTAGTTTGAAAGAAAATATGTTTTTTATAAATGATTACTTCCAATTCGAAAATGAAGATGTGATAATCGAGTATAAATCTGCTCATTACTCTTATGAAATATTATTGAAATATGCAGATAGTTGTCAACTTTCTATACAGAATTGTCAAAATGATGATAATGAAGAAGTATTTATTCGTGAAAAATTATTGATTAAGGATAATTTGTTACAATATTTAGAAGGTCATAGCTGGATTCTTTCTTACTTAGTACAAAAAATGCAAAACAAACGTCCAACTATTTTAGATAAAAATTGCAATAATCTACGACGTATTGCCTGTTTGGAGAATTTTTTGAATTCCTCTTGGATAAATCAATTGAAATGTTTCTTCAACGGAAATGAAACATATACCGGTATCCATGAAACAGTACCAACAAACAAATTATGGAATTGGTTTAAAGAAGCATGGAAAAATAAAAAATGGGAAGATTGTTTGAATGTTATAGATTCTCTATCGGATAATAATATTGTCAAAACTTTTGAAGTACGACACTTTAAGGATAAAGTTTTAAGTTGTTTAACATCCGAACAAGAAAATACGATAAATCCACAAATATTAGAATATTTATATCAAATTAATGATATACATATTTTAGCACAAATGGTATTAAACAATATTAGCAAATGGCAGGCCTATGTATGCGAGTGTATTTTGATTCATGTACTGCATCATTCGGACAGTAACAAATTACCTTTACATTGTAAACTTCAAATGAAAGAAATATTACGGAGAATAACAATTTTTCGAAAAATGTTACCATATTGTGCAAACAAATATAATAATACATGGTACGATGTTGCGTATTGTACCAATAGAATTGATCCATTTGATATAATGCAATCTTTGATAAGTGTAGACAAGTTTGAATTATGTTTAGAATGGCTAGAGTGTCAATCTTTTACATTAGAAGCACAATCCTCTGTTGCACAAGATTTTTTAATCGGTTTATTAAAAAATGAAAGACAAGATTTTAAACAAGCTTTGAAGGTATATTCAAATTATCAATATAAAAAACTTTTTTTTTTTAAATTATTATTTATAAGATAAACATAAAATTTTTGTTACAGCTTCTTCAATCTTTACCGCATAATCATTCAGTGAAAATATGTAAAGTCGTACTAAAAAAAGTTGAATCCACCAGTGCACTATCCTTTCTCGTTAATTATTTATTACAACATTGCAAAAAAACAGAAATCATTAAATACAAAAGAACTTTGATTGGTATAGATATTTTGAGAGAATTAAAAGATAAAGAAAGATCGTTATATATTCATCTTATAAAGGATCCAGTTCTAATGTTAGAACAATTATTAATGAATTGTAAGTTTGAAACTCTTCAAAAAATATTAAATATCGTCTACATCGATTTACAAGATACAGGTATATCGATAACTGAATTTGATAAGATTATAAGGTTTTATAGTAAAAAAGCATTAGACTTTAGAGTTTCATTACAACGTGATGATATTGATAATAAATCAAAGAGTATACAAGACTCTAATTCGGAAAATGAAAGTAATGAATTTATCATGCCTTCTAAGGTACCGACAAAAGAAGAATGGATTCCTAATGACAAGGTATTTCAAAAGCGTAAAGTTGTAAAGTTTCTTGTACTTAATATGTTGGAATAGATATTAATATTATTTATAATAATTGTTATAGGCTAGAGAATGTAGCTGTTGTAAAACAGTGATATTCTCAATGTTTAATAGAAGGCATCATTGCCGGAGATGTGGTCGTGTAGTTTGTGCTGTTTGTTCTCAAAGTCGTATGCAAGTTCCTGGATATCCAAATTCTGTACCTGTACGTGTTTGTGAAGATTGTAAATGTCAGACTACTCTGCAAATGCATATGATGCAAGGAACTGCATCTACACCGAATAGTGAAGCATTGGATTACTGGAGATTGACGAAAGATGAAGCACATAATAAAACTATTAGGGAAGAATTTTCATTCGAATACGCTCCTAGCATTTCCTTATGTTTAGCTATTCTGAATTTACATTCGGATCACAAAGCATACACAAGGTATTTATTCATAATATGTATATATATATATTTAAACATTGAAGTATATTTATAGAGTAATATAATATATTGATTGATACAGTTTTCTACTCGATCGATGTGATGAAATGAAACAATTGTTATATCCAGTTAATGATGGCGAAGTAAATCCTGAAGTAGATCACATTGTGATTATCAAGATGATAAAATCATTGTTGGTTGCAGCAAAAGTGAAATGTGCTAAATTAGGTTTCAATACAGGATTAGCTCACTGTGATCGTTTTCTGTCACAAATAGATCTTATCACAACTCTTATTCATTCTGATTGTTTGTCACTTATACCTTCGGATAATATGGATGAACATGCTTTAAGAAAATTAAGAGATTTACTTACTGAAAAAGAACAATGGACATTAGCATTGGATGTTAGTACTAAATCAGGACTGGATACGCAAGGTGTATGGGCAGCTTGGGGTAAAGCTTGTTTAAAAGTGGGATATTTTGAACAAGCACGAGAGAAATTTCTTCATTGTTTGGACAAGGTCATTCAGGATGATACTGATGGTTGGGAAATGTTATCTCATCCAAGGGAATTGGCTTTCAAACATGTGGAAAATTTAGACGAAACCAAAATTATCTCAAACAAAATAAAATCACATGCATTTGAAGAAAAAAATTCACCTAGTCAAAAGAAAAGTGAATGCGTAAAAAATCGTCCATTAAAGGATCCACCCTTGTTAACAGAAATTTTACAAATATTAGATAATTCAAATACAAACAGTTATTATCTATTTCATTCTCATCAGAAGGTAGATAGAATACCAGAAATATTATCTGTCATTAATAATTTAAAAGCTATAAGTCAAGGACAATTAACAATAAAACACGTACATACATTTGAGGAAAATATTTATTACAAGGAGAGCTTGTATTATTTACTTACATATGGAAGTTATAATTCGATATTAGAGTTTTATTTGAAGCACGAAGAATTCGAAAAATGTCTTAATTATATTTTAGAAAACGATTTAGAGCCAGAATTATTTTTTACCGCTGTTTATATGTACTGTTTAAAAACTGGAAACGCGGAGAAATTACAAGAAGCTATGAAAACCAAAGATCCAAGTTTGTTACTTTGGAAAAAATATTTAATATACGTTTGCCATTGTTTAGAAAAGAAACAATCCTTGTATATTTTATATCAACTTCAACTTTTTATGAAAGATTGTATAAGAGCATCCATGACATGTATTCGCTTTTATACTAATCAAGCTACTACTTATATGGATTTATGCAACAGAATGCATCTATTGATCGATGCACAAAAACATTTAGAATCTGAATTACATATTGGAGATTTTAGCAAAAAGAGAAGAAGGAGTACAAGTTCCTATTATAGTAATCATGATGTTCTTACTATGGAAATGGAGCCTTCTGAAATAGATAAGCATATAAATACGATAAGTAGACAAATGGAAATAGCAAAGTTTTTGGGAAATGCTGAGAAAGAAGGAAGATCACCGAATGAATTTTTAAGCCTTTTTCCAGACATAGAATCTGATGCTACTTGTAATTCTGAATTACCTACTTTATTTGGTAATCAGCAACAAAAAACGCACTTGGCTGTTTTAGCAATTCTTTGTGGACGTGACATTGAAGAAGGATTTGGTATAGCATTCAGAATTATGCAAGGTTATAATTTAATCCTATATAATATATATATAATATCTAAATTATTTTTTATGATAATATTGCATATAATGTAATTTTTGTTATAGACTATAATCTTCCACCACAAAAAGTATATTCTTTAGCAGGACATATATTAGCTTTAAAAGATAATGTTACTGCTGTAGAGCAATTAATAAAGTGCTGTCGTAGTTCTGGAGCATCTAATACCCACGTTATATGTGATCACGTACTCACACATTGTATAAAGTTGATCCTTCAGCGGTCATACAATCATTCCGAACAAATTTTGAAAGATCAGATAGATGTACTGATTAGATTAATAACAGACATAGAACTTAAAGTAAGAGAGATCTTTTTTGATTTGTATTTTAGTATAAATCATGAGTAAGAGTATTCAATAAGCTTTTTCACTTTTTTTTTTCTTTCTGACTTTTTTTTCTTTTTCTTTTTTTTTTAGATAAGTGCATACATCGAAAGTAAACAATTAAAAGCTGCCTATCTTCTTGCTGTTAAATATTCAAGAGCTCAAGACATAAGAAAGATTTTAAAAGAGTCTGATCGTCTTGGACAAACTGCTATTAAAAATATTTGTACAAAATGGTTACAACGTTTATAAAAAGGACATAAAAATATGCAATAGATAGTAATCATAAAAAATATAATTTGTTAATGGAATTGGTAAGTTGGAACGGTATGAATTACTTTTTCTAGTAACACATATATTAATAATTTGTTACATTGTATGTAATGTGAATAAGTATACTATAATATTTATATTTTTTAATATTATTAAAGCATGTGTAAATATAAAGAAGAGATATGATGTATAATATATTACTTGTATATAAACTAAATTTAGGGTTTTCATCAATAATAACAACAAAATTGATTGTATATTCGAAGATTTTCTTCCAAACAATTCATTAAAGTTTATTTAACAAAAACGATATGTATTTTCTTAATATATTTAATGACACACATCCAAATACATACAATGTAAATACTGACAATATGGAATGTATATATATCTATAACAATTGATTATTCAAAGACTATAGTTTAAATTAAAAATTATTATCATTAATTGCTGATACAACAATATCTTTTATAACGCTCACATACAGATTGTTTATAAATATTCTTATGATAAAGAAACAACAGTTGCAATTATTTAAAAATATGCTAACACATTCTGCACAACTATGAAATTTTCTTGAAAACATGTTAAATTCATGTATAAAAGCATGAATAATAATAATTTTTCTTTTTTTTTTTTATGTAATAATTCAATGCGAGGATTATGAACGATCATTTATAAAAGTTTAAAGAAAAATTTAAGACGAATTTTTTCTTCGTCATTTACATTTAAACATATTAGCTTACTATTGAAATTCCAATGATCATTCTACAGTACATTTTAATAACTCATAAATAAAATCTCTCATTCCTTTGAATATCAAATTTTAGTTTCTACATGTTTAATACGTGAAATTAATTTAATTCGACATGGAGTCATATCTTTTAATTTTCTTCCATTAATGCGGATAACCTTTGTTCATAATTCCCAGCAAATTTCCCATCGATACTTTTAATCGAAGCTAGCAAAGAATCTTTTTCTTGTTGAGACCAATTTTGACTCCACTCTCTGAACAATTTCACACGACACTGAAATAAACTCGGAGGTCTATCCGAACCTTCTTTACAACTCATGTTTTCCATTCCAGGTACTAATCCATTGACTAAACCTGGAGAACCACATTGTTCCAATAATATTTCTAAAAAATCTCCTCTCTGCATTTCTGACCATTCCCTGAACCATTCTACCACATATCTCATCTGGGATTCATTTGATAGTATTGTAGACATATTTCATTCTGAAAACATTAAATATCTATATCACTCAGATTATTATTGTAATATCTGTCAGATAATACAATATAACGATATATAATAATAACAACAACAATAAAAAAACAAAAATAAAATAAACTAAGCTACATAAACATTTAAGTTAGGATATTGCACTGCCATTGACATTATCTATATATATATTCATTTCTAGAGGTTATACGAACGATACAACACGATAGAAACAAATCTGACAAATTGAAAACTGATCTCAATCGAGAAACATATTATTTCATTATCTCTTAATAAGAAACATTACCAGTAATGTATAAACCTTTTTTTTTATAAGTCTTTAACCGAATTTGTCAAAGTAATTCGAGTGATCTCTATAAACGTGATTTTGATCAGACGAAGTACAAAGATAAAGGTTACGTACACCACGGTAGGGCAAGCTAATGAAGGAGAGGTGTACAAAAAACTTGTTATTATATTTTAATAAAAATAAACATTTTTTATATATTTATTATTACGCTATATATTAGGTATATTTCATTAACTTGCATTTCTTTGGCTCGACTTCAACATCTTCATCGGTTGAGTTTGAATCTGTATCCGACACAACCATGTGACCTAAAATTTGTACAAAATAATAATTTAAAGAACAAAATAAATAAATAGATAAAGAAAGAAATAAACAAACAAAAAAATAAAATCAAACTATTCGATTATCTTTAATAACGTAAATTATTACTTTTTTTATCGGCCGATGTATTCTCTTGTAAAAGTTGAGTTAAGAAGTCATTGATCTTCCTTTGTATGCTTCGTATATTACAAGTTACGTCATTTAAATCATTTACATCCGAATATTCGCAATAATCTTCGTAAATGTTTTTATTATCTTGAAATACTTTTACACTTATACCAGATGAATTCATCTTATTTAAAATGTCAAAATCATATGACACGTTAACGACAGTATATACAATGATGAACACTTTTATTTCCTTCGAACGTTTAAATTCAATTCTCTGAAAAAGTTTCTCATAATTTTGTTAAAAAGAAAAACCTTTTGTTTATACATACATATACAATAATAATGACACATGAAATTATTTATTCTGAAAAAAAAGAAAGAAAAAAGAAAAAGAAAGAACTAATGTATTAACGCGTGGATTATGTATCTCTATGTACATAAGATGGAAATAGTAGAAAGAAGAAGAAGAAGAAGAAGACTTATTAGATTTAAGTTTAGTTGTGTATAAGAAAGAAAAAAGAAAGTTATATTTGAATTGCGCAAGCGTTAAAGATTTCTATAGTGGTAGCCAAGAGAACATTTGTAATATTCTTATATATACACGAATGATTTACAATTATCGATCGATTTTATAAATATAATTTATTTAATTGTAATAATTAAAATGTATTTGATAATAATATATAATTGTAGATTATATTTCTAGATGTTCTTTTTTTTGTTTGTTTGTTATAATTTTATACGAAAATTATCGCACGAGTTTTCCATCTAGATTCTACATAACCTATAAAAAAATTTTCTCCTTGACGACGAAGAGTGTGACGAATGAATAATAATAATCGTGATTTTTATTACATAAAATTTTAATCGTATGTTATAATAAATTGCTTCTATAAATTTAAATTGTTAATTGTACAAATAAAAATATGTAATTTAATTATAATTATATATATATATATAATTTTAAAATATGATACAAAACGTATCATGCAAGTTTT
>NC_066609.1:1300000-1310000 GCF_905475345.1 Vespula vulgaris
CGTATTTACATGGTTATTTAATTAAACGAATATGTTGCTATTTCGCGCGTGGAACCCTTAATAGACTTTAATTAACGATTGCATCTTTGTCTCTGTCTTTCTGTGTCTCTCTCTCTCTCTCTCTTTTACTTTTTCTCTTGTTCTCTCTTTTCCTCTTAGTCTTCAACTCCTTCATTACATCAAGTGACTCACGACAACTTGCGGAATTCAACACTTATGTATTCTTGTGGAAAAATTTAACTGAAACATTTCATTTTTTTCTCTAAAAAAAAATTATATATATATATATATATGTTTAATAATAATATAAATCAAGTAAAAGTAATTGTTATTTAAATATATTATATTTATATAGAATGTTAAATATATTATTATACTTTATTATACTTGAATAAGTTAATAATATTAATATATAATGATATATTAATACTATATTATAATAATATTATTAATATAGTATATATATTATTATAAAAGTTTAGTATGTTATTGTAAAAAATAGAAAATGTTTTATGTTATATAACTTTTTTTTTTTAAAGAGTAATAATATTACACATAAAAGAAAATTACAGAGTAGCAACAATCATTCTGTTAATTATTATTATATATGAGATAAAAGAATGAATGAGAGAAAGAGAGAGAGAGAGAGAGATAGAAAGAAAAAGAAATTAATAAAAAGAAAATGTATTTTTTATGAATCTGACGTTGAAAATTTCAACGAGCTGCCCTTTTACGAGGAAGGGCTTATATTCCCTCAAGCTCGAGGGTTGTGGCTGAATTAAGTCGTGGGTGGAAAGGGATGATTCATCCCTTCATCGAAAGAAAACGAATCGATATCATAACGTGCCTTCTCTCTCTCTCTCTCTCTCTCTCTCTCTCTCTCTCTCTCTCTCTCTCTCTCTCTCTCTCTCTCTTTCTTCTCGTGCAGGACACGTGTCCTGAGAACGACCTTTACCAAGGTCAACATGCTTTATCATAGTAAAATATATATTTAAAATAAAAATATTCATATATCAAACAATTCAACAAAAAGTCCTTTTTATCAATTTATAACGATTCTATCGTTCAATTTGTTAATAATTTTATGAAAAGATAAAAAAAAAAGAAAATTACATAAATTTCTAAACAATTTATCTATTGGTTTATTAAAATTTTTGAATCCATCCTAAATGCTTGTATATATTTTTTTCTTTTTAAACAGAAATCGCAAAAAATAAATTACCATCGATTTATAATAAATAAGGAATAAATTAATCTAAAACATAGAGAGAATATGGAAGAAGATATATTATTATTATGAGCAACGTTGGTAGATTGACGATTTTAATTTTGATAACAACATTGACGTATCTGAAGGCATTGACGGTTGTCAACCATCATAACGACGACGAATATGTACTCGAGCATGAAGTCCTTTACAAGGATGCGATCAACGAAGCAAAGAAACTCGAGATTTATCCAGGTAAAATAACTGTATTTAAAAGTTCACATTTATTTTAATTACATATTACATATATTAAATATATGCCTTTATATTACGTACATAAATCTATGCGTGTATGTTATGTACGTAAATATGTGTGTGTGTGTGTGTGTGTGTGTGTGTGTGAATGTTACAATGTTCTATTTCCTAGTTTATCGTAGAAATGTAGTACTTGTAAAACAATTTTGATATGGTTTAAAACCCGATTCGTTTATTTATCATATCGACTAAAAATAACTCGCTTTGATCTGATCGATCGTGAACAATGAAAGATCACAAAAGCACTCGATCAGATTGATCTTACTTTTATACGATAAAAACACTTAGATATAGTGTTCATTTTGGAAATAACATAGTCGAGATAAAACACGACTATGTTAATACATACATACATACATACATACATACATATGTACATAATGGCTGACGGGTTCTTTGCTTTTACTGAACGATCACCTTGTTCTCGATCTTCTACGTTATGTACTTACTTAGATCTCTCGCTGTTTGAACGACTGTGAATATGTAACACACCTTTTTTTATTTGTTCACGTTGAAAATATCATTTTAAATGGAATATTCTAGGTCATCGAGAAAATCTTTTCATTAGATTATTTTCGTTCATTATGATTTATTATTATTTCTAGGTCCAATACCGGGATGTAAACATTGCACCAATTCAGAGATAACCTATTGCAAGAATGGAAGCGTCATTAATGATCATTGCTGTTGCGATGGTAGTTATAATAGTAAGTGTTTTACGATTATAATAATATTATTGATATATTATAGTATATTTTACGATATAATGATAATGTCTAATTTATGTTATAATCATTTTATAATCATTGGTAATAATCATTGTTACGTTTTTTTCTTTTTCATTTTTTTTTCTCTTTTTCTTTTATTCATTCACACGTAAGGTGTCCAGTGTTTTTTTTTTTTTTTTAAGTGGATACAAATTTCAGTCCTACGTTTGCGCGACAATTTTTTTATATATTTTTTTATATATATATTTTTTTACAACGCGAAGAACCCGTACTTATAATAATTTTTAATTAGCACGAACGTGATATATAAATTTTTTTTCAAAAGGTTGGTCGAAGCATTTTCTTCTTTTCTTTCTTTTTTTATTTTTTTTTTAATGGACATTTATTTCTTTACTCCTACGTTTATGTAACAATTTTTTTTTCTCTCTTTGATTTAATTCTTTACAATCTGTTATCAAAGATCGTTTGGAACGATCTCGGACACCCTGTATTAATTCCAGCTTATATATATTTTTTTTTCTTTTTAGAGAATTTATACAGGGCGTCTAAAATATTTTCTAATAGACAACTTTTGTTTCGTCTGAGATAATTTTTTTTTTCACTTATAATATTTATATAATCATAATATCATTTTTATATAAAATATTCAAAGCGTTCTTTAAATCAGTTCTTCAGTCAATGATATAAAATAAAAATAAAATCAGAGATACCCTATATTTCTAACGTTTTTATTTGCATGCGCACGTACAACCACCCATACACGTATACAAAAACATAGTTCTCTTTCAATTTTTTTTTTTTTTTTTACAATTATGACCTTTCTCGTTTTATTTATATATGATCCGTGAGATAATAAAAACGTTAGAAAAACGATAGTCCTTTATTCAGACGATAGTTCGTGCGTGAAAAATGAACGTCCTCGTAAGCGAGCGATTCTTTTTACGTTTGCTTGGTGATAGAAAAAGAAAGAAAAAAACGAAAGAAAGAAAGAAAGAAAGAAAGAATAATCGAATCGTTCCTAACGTCGAACTCTAATTCGTTCTATCCTCTCTATAATAGAACATTATCCTATTATAACAATAATGATCCTATGATGACGTATTTACCTTGATACATAAAATCATGAATGCGTTAATACGCAACCTAGATACATTTAAATCTAAACAAATTTAAAAAGAAAGAAAAAAGAAATGACCGACTATTATTTTTTCGATGAACTAAAATATAAAAAAAAAAAAGAGAGAAAAGAAAATAGATCATAGTATGAATTCGATGAATAATTGAAACAAATTAGTTTCCTTTAGATTCATCATCGTTCAGACAGTGATTATTCGTTGTTAGAATCTTTAAGAATCTAATTACGATTGTGATAATGATAAAAAAAAAATAGATCATTATCAGAATCGTAATTAGATTATATATACTGTTAATCGTCGTAGGAATGATTTAAAAAAAAAAAAAGAAAAAAAGAAGAAAATTTATTTAAGCAAGCTCACCAGAAGTATCATTCGATTTTAGCCGGTAGTAACAATGAAATCGCGTTGCTGCACGTACGAAGTGCACGTACACGGAATACTTAACATCTTTTTAGCTATTCGATCGATCGATCAGAGTGAATCGATCGTTTAGTTCGTTACTTTCTGCATGTTACCTTAAAGACATTGTTGACCGGTCACGAGTATACTTGTGTGTTTGCATGTATATGCAATTTGTGTGTGTGTGTGTGTGTGTGTGTGTGTGTATGTTTGTGCGCGAGCATGCACAGATGTCTGTGTACGTAATATTATTAAAGTATAAAATCGTTTCAATCGTTATTACGTTATTGATTATTTAAGCTAATAATGTTAACTTAAATTCTTTATATATATATATATATATATATATATATATATATATATATATTCGCGTTAATATTTGAAATGATAATTGATAATAAAGTTGGATATATTATAAATTGTTTAATTATATTATTTAATATGTATTTAATATTTAAAATTTGTAATAATGTTTTGTAGTTTGATTTAATGGCAATATCGTTGTCAGTATTGCAATATTTATTGAATCGAAAAAATGGCGGCTTTTTCTTTTTGTAGGTTTTTTTTTTAAATAAATATATAAAGAGTAGAGAGATTATTATTTAGTGATTGTACTATTTAATAATTATAGTCTTGTATTATTATTACTATAATATGTTCATTATTTATTATTATTATTATTATTATTATTAATTAATGAATTAACGAAACGAATGAATGAATGAATGAATGAATAATATTATTTTATTATTATTAGGTAATTATAATCTATTAATAATACTGAAGATTAGTCGTATTAGTATATAATTATATACTATATTGAATATTATATATAAATATATATATGTATATATATATAGTACAACAAATTTATAAAAACGAAAAATAAATTCAAATCTACTTGAATTTATTCGATAGGAATAAATTCGATAATTATTAACGCGTAAAAATTACAATGATATATCTGTAGAATTATTTAATTTATGATAAAGTATAAACAATTCGAGCTCTTGTTTAGTTCAAGTTTTTCATCTTATTTTCTTTTTCTTTCCCCTTCCTTTCGTGGTAATACACGATAATCTGAATTAAGATACAAAAACGACAGCGGAAGTATTTTTTATCTCTTTAAAAAAATTGACAATACACACGTCACATACTAAACCGGTTGATTATCACATTTTTACATACATGACGTAAAGGTTTATTGCTTGAATATAAGTTTTTTTAAAATTTAATGGATTTTAAAAAAATTCTTTTATATGTATACATATATATATATATATGTATATAAAAATATCATAATTTATATTATATATATATTTTTTTTATTATTCTTGTATACTTTTATATTTATCGTTATTACATTATTTTTAAAAAATTTATATATATATATATGTATATATAAAAGTTTTATTATATAAACAATAATGATTAATAGTATGTAATATGTATGTAATATATATGTCTATTTCGTGGTTTGTTAGTTCGTAAATTTTCCATTGTTTCAGAAGTGTTCCCCTTCGTTGAACACACTTGTCGCGTGGGACCAGAAGAATGCAAAGTAGAGGCTGGAGATTGTGCAGAGTATACAAGATTACGTGAATGTTGTTGTCATTCTTACTTGGCGTCTGTGTGTAAGTTAAAGATAGAGAAGTGTATATATATATATATATATATATATATATATATATATATATATATCTGATATATTTACATTTCTTTTGATTAATATAAATTAAAAAAAAAAAAAAAGAATATATATACATATCATATTATACTATATTTATAGTATACTTTATACTCATGTTATAATTATATTTTATTAATATAATTAGAAAATTACATTACTATAAAGTAATTATACTGATATACTGATAATAATAATAATAATAAAAAAAAAAATAATAATAATAATGTAATGGTATAGTATATTATAACAAATAATATATTATACTATTTAGTATATTTAAATTAACAATAATAGTATAATAGAACAGTATAATTATTATTTAATAATTCCTTCTAATTTATCTTTCTGCGAATTAATTTATTAACTTAGTTAATAATTATACTATTTCGTAGTATTAAATATATAATTATATTAATACAGAAAAAGAGAGAGAGAGAGAGAGACAGAGAGTATAATTTATACTTAAAAAAAACATGAAATTTTAATATATATTATATATTATAATATATAATAAAAAATACCGTATATATATTTCTTTTCTTTTTATATATTATATATCATTTATCAGTCAATATTATATTTGACGAATAATTTATATATATCATAATCGTTATCAATTATTTTTCTTTCTCATTTTTTATTTCTTTTTCTTTTCTTTTACAGGGAAATATTTAGCGACCGGCGAAGGATCTCGCAATGATGCAAATTTAATAATGTTCCTGACGATAATAGCAATGGTGCTTGGATTATACTTAACGTAAAAGCCGATTATAAAAAACATTACCAAATATTTTGTACAGTATGGGAGTATACTCCTTAATAAATTATTTTTACATCGATTAATAATAATTAATTCGAAATAGACGATATAGTCTCTCGTTTATTCATTCATTTGTATTTTCTCTTTCTCTTTTTTCTTTTTCTTTCGATTTATACTTCAAAAAGCCAAAAAAAGAAAAAAAGAAAAGAAGACAGGAAGACAAAAATTGTACTTTTTAATTGACAATATATATATATATATCGATGTTTCGATTAATTGTAATTCATATTATTTATTATTAAGATTATTTTGAAGAACGTCAGATCGAACTGGACATAAAATAAATTGAATAATTTGTCATTAAAAATCTCCTGAGGAAAAACTTTAATGACATAACATAAATAATTGGATACGTATAACGATTAGAACTTTTAAAGATAATGATAAACTATGGAAAAATAAGAAGAAGAAAAAAGAATACTCTGAGATTAAGTTAATGACGACACGCGAATCTTCTTTTTCTGCTTACGTCACAATTTATATTGTCTCTCTGCTTACTTCCTCTCGGAAAATAAAATTGACGACGATTTTAATGAAAGAGAAATAGAGAGAAAGAGAAACAAAAAGAGAAAGAGAAAGAGAAAGAGAGAAAGAGAGAGAGATTTTAGTATAAAGAATTGTAATCGATTAGACGCGTTGTCTAATGTCTAATTCACACACACACACATATTGAGAGCTCATTCACACGAGAATTATTACATTATCCATTTTGCATATTTCTTTGTTTTCTTTTTATCTTTTTTCACTAACATCATAGGTTTATATCAATCAAGAATGTTAATTAAAATTGAACGTGTGAGATTTACCTGTCGATGAGGCAATCGTCAGAATTTTACGCTGTTAGTGGATAGATAAAAAGTCAGTGCGATAATATGCTAATTGACGAACTTTCTATCGCCAACGTTTACGTTCTTTAAGCCTACTTTCGTTCTTGTCCTAAAAAAAAAAAAAGAAAGAAAAATAGAAAAACAAGAAGAAGAAAAAAAAATAGTAAATTGGATTTATTGTATATGGTCTTAATCTTTAAAAATAAATTTAATGAGCGATTAAGAATATTTAATAATATTCGAAAAAAGTCTATTCGTGTAAATCCATTTTCTACTTTCGTTTCTTTTCGTTTTTAATTTCTTATTACGTGTGTGTACACACACACACACACACACACACACACAATTCCAGTTATTTACTTGTTCATTTTGCTTGTGTATATGCGAAGCATCAGTGAGATCAAGCCATATAACCAGTTTCAAGTAACGGACTCCGTAAATAGTTTTGATACCACCATAAGGAATCTGTGAAGATACGTATGTGGGTGAATAAATCTCGCGTAGGTTTACGAAAACGATCGACGATTTCATTTTATTTCACTTCATTTCTTCGAAAAACTTCGTGGTGTTTGGTTGAGAATTTCTTTGTGTTTAAAAATTTCTATGGGACGGCATAGAATGTCTCTTTTCGTGGTTCTGTTCGTGACATTTATTCTTCGAAACGACGTATTGGGTGTATCAAGTAAGTTTTATAATTTATTATTTTATAAATATGATTTGTACCATTCAATGATTATATTAACATAATTTTAAAAAAGAAATGATTAAATAATACGATTAATATGCTTCATTTATTAGATAATATTATAGAAATAATATGTAATAACATATATAACGTTTGGATTAAAAGTTACATTGTGTAAAAAAATCTTTGCCCCTTATTATAGATAACCCAGATGACAGCAGTGACGTATCAGACGATCAATCATCAGGAGCTAAGTTCTTGTACACACTGGAACCTCAAGACGACATGCGCCAGTACTACGATATATCATCGGTCGGTAACATTTATCGACCGTATCCTCCGATCGATAAGTAAGAAAATTCGATTTGTAATATTTATCGACCGTTTTTTCCCATCGATAAATAAGTAAACTTTTGTTTTATCGAACGAGTTTCTATTTCTTACATCTACCATTATCGTTAGTCAATGTCGCGCTTTTATTTTTAACATATCGAATGATTTTTTTTTTTCTTTTCTTTTATTTTTCAGGAGAAAGTGTCCGCTGTGCGATAGTTCTATATATCCCTATTGCAGTGAGAAATTGTTACACGATGCATGCTGTTGCACAAATCCCTATATCCAAGAATTGCCATATCAGTGCAAATTGGCTGATTGTCGATTTTTACATGCCAATAGTTGCAGAGAACATCGTCTTATAGCTAATTGTTGTTGCAGCGATGATTATCGTTCTCTATTGAAAACTTTCGCAGAGACGTCCTTGTCCTCGTCAGTTTTATCTAATAAAGGACGAGGAAAATTAAACGGAAATATCTAAATAGAACTTTCTCCTTTGTCATCATCATCATCATCTTCTTCTTGCCAAAGTTCATCGCGCAAACGAACGCTGCTTCTTCGTGCGACGTAAAAAAAACTGGGTCAATGAAATCGTGACAAGGGCTGCTTGATTATTAATTATCCGAGTCAATTAATCTTGAATTGCATTCAATAAAATTACACTGGGATAATGCTCTTGCTTGTTCTCATTTTTTTATCACGGCCGATAAGAGACGATCTTCAGTTATCATTTCTTTTTCCCTCATCCTTCCTCTTCTTAATATTTTTCTCCTTTACTTTTTCTTACTTTCTTTCTTTCTTACTCACTTATTTTTTTTTATTCAATTTTCTTTCTTTCTTTTTTTTAATTCCTTGCCACTCTTTCTCTTTATAATTTCATATCTTTAACGAAATCACGCACGCACTTCTCTCTCTCTCTCTCTTTCTTTCAAAAAGAAAAAAAAAAAAACAAAAAAAAAAGAAAGAAAGGAAAGAAAAATAGTAATCGTAAGGACTAATGAAAAAAAAAAAAAAAACTTTGCGATTAATTTCTCATCGACGTATATCGTTAGAAATAACGTATTTTATAATAACATAATTTAACGAAGGAGGCTTTTTTTTTTAAATCGACAGAAATTAAATCGACAAAAATAATAGATCAGAACAAAAAAAGAACTCAAGAAGAAAAAAGACAAAGACAGACAGAGAAAGAGAGACAGAGACAGAGACAGAGACAGAGAGAGAGAGAGAGAGAGAGAGAAAAAGCAAGACAGAAAAAAAAATGAACAGCCAGATTCGAAAATAGAGCAGAGCGAGCCCCCTTATTCTTTATCGCGGGGGTAGACAATCTCTCAAGGTAGCGAAGGTCACAGTCAAGGTCGTACACGTGTCGTCGTTGGGCCGAAATGGGTGGTCCTTTACCGAGGTCCCCACGTGCACCCCCACTTCTCAACTGAACTTCTACGCTGCTTTAACTGGCGTAGACGCATTAGAATGTGAGACTGTTTATAGAAGCAGCAACGATGCATTTAAGTATAGTATATCGATCGCATAATAATATTTATATATTTATATGTATATATGTAACTAGAATCATTTCGAAGTGACATCAATATTAATTACAATATAATTTGTTCTCTCTCTCTCTCTCTCTCTCTCTTTCTTTTTTTCTCATACACACATATACACACGTACATTTATTTACTTTGTCTATATTCGTATGCATTGTATATATAAAATTCGTTGCCGATTTCAATAATCAAACGAAGTACGATATCTTTCATTCTTTTTCAATGTTTCTGCTCCTTGTAATTTTTTTTCATTTAATTTAATTTTATTTGATTTAATTTAATTTAATTTAATTTTTCTTTTATTTCGTAA
>NC_066609.1:1315000-1322500 GCF_905475345.1 Vespula vulgaris
CTCATTCTCTCTCTCTCTCTCTTTTTCTTTCTCGTTCTGACACGTACACACAACAGAGAGACGCATATACATATACACATATATAGAACTCTCTTTCTCTTTATACTTGCCGTCTATAAACAGCACGCGTAGCAGACTTGTCTCGAGAAGAAGAAGAAGAAGAAGAATAAAGAGAGAGAGAGAGAGAGAGAGAGAGAGAAAGGAAGAGAGAGGGAGAGAGAGGAATGAAACGAAACGGTGAAGGAAAGAAAAAAAAAAAGAATAAGAAAAGAAAAGAAAAGGAAGGAGCGGGGCCTTATTCGTCCTTGTAAGTTCGGACACGTGAACGAGCATTCGACGCAGGACCCACATTCGGCCTCCTAACG
The DNA here is from genome assembly GCF_905475345.1 of Vespula vulgaris. Classification (NCBI taxonomy): domain Eukaryota; kingdom Metazoa; phylum Arthropoda; class Insecta; order Hymenoptera; family Vespidae; genus Vespula; species Vespula vulgaris. The sequence goes on from NC_066609.1 coordinate 1,315,366, forward strand.
CAACGCTAATGAATGCACTCGTCCTCGTCTACGTCCTCGACATTCATGGGACACTTTGTGACTCCATATTTGAGCTAACAACTATATTTATACGTATATGTATGTATGTATGTATGTATGTATGTATGTATGTATGTATGTATGTATATAGAAGTAGACATTTTGATATTAATTAATTCTTGAATTAATAAATTAATTTACGAGTTGAAATATTATATATAAATGTAATGTTGTTATTAAATTGTATTAAATGTATTACTTATATATTATTTGATAATTAATTAATTAAATGATAAGTAATTGCAATATCATTACATAATTATTTAGTATAATTATATAATATGTTATAGTATGTAATATAATAATTATATAAATTGTAGCTTAATTACATACATACATATATGTATGTATGTATGTATTTATATATATACGCATGTATTAAAAAAAAGTTGAGAAAAAAAGAAGAAGAAAAAAAGGAGAGAAAAAGAAAAGTAAAAAATAAATTAGATAAACAAATTGGAAGACATAATCTATCGATGAGAGAAAAAAAGAAGAAAGAAATAAAAAGAAGGAAAGATGAAAATGAAGGAACGAAAAAAAAGCGAGAAAAAGTATGTTATCTTTTAATGACCAGTTAGAAATATCGTTAGAAAGAAATTTGATTAATTAATGATGAAGTATTCCTATTTTCGATGTGCGCGTAAATATTGTACATTTTTAATAGCTTAATCGAAATTTGCTAATCATTATTAAAAGACAGAGGGAAAGAGAGAGAGAGAGAGAGAGAGAGAAAGAGAAAGAGAGAGAACAGATGAATTAAAACGAAGAAGAAGAAGGAGGAAGACAATAATATATATATATATATGTACATACGATTATTATATCAGAATTATGATAATTATGTCAGTAAATAATCATAGATGACTGATGCCATCCATATCTAATGATTTTTCTTCTCATGTATCGTAAATTATATGTATGTGTACGAACACGTGTGTGAATGTGTATGTATGCGTCATATTATGTATACCTATTGCACGTGAAAACTTGATGGTATTATGTAATAATGAATGCTTGCTTTCTTGCTTGACTACTTGTTTGTTAACTCATGTCTTCTCTCTCTCTCTCTCTCTCTCTCTCTCTCTCTCTCTCTGTGTGTGTGTGTGTGCGTGTCTCTGAGTTTGTCTCTCTCTCGCTTTCAGATCGGAGAATGCTGAGGTCGCACACGTGGAGTTTCGTTTGCTGAATACGGACATATACAGGGTGATTAATTTATGTCATTTTAATAATCCTATCGACACGTTATAACACTGCAATGATTTATCTCAATGCTAATCAATATTTAGGTCGGTACTCATCGATATTCATTTCGGTATAGGTATCTTTCAGAAATGGCATCAAAACAAGAAAAGGAAAAAAGAATAGAAGTATAATAGAAAAAAAAAAACAGAAGGAAAATAAATAAGTAAATAAATAAATATGTATATACATAAATAATAAATAAATAAATAATTAAAATAAGATTACGAGAATACGAAGAATAAGGGGTTAAAGTGTGGTGGTGGGGAGTGCGGGTGGAAGACATTTAAATAAAAAATTTTGCAAAAATAGAAAAATATTTGAAGTAAAAACAATGAGTCACTCAAGTTAGATAGGCGAACGTATATATATGTATATATATATATATATACACACATGCATATCTAATCACATTTGCGAGTGTATTCGTTACATATATATGTGTATGTGTATATACATACATACATATATATATACAAACTAGAAAATCCCAAACTTGTGCAGGTAATGGCACCATGCCTAGTACGTTCTTTATGACTATGACATTGGACACAAATGAATGATTCATTCGCGATCATACCGACGACGTAAATAAGTTAAATTAATCATTTTCAACTACTACAATCTAGAAATAATAAATAATTAGTTTACTTTACAAGGCAACTATATAACTAATTAAATAAGCACTTCTACTTATCGGTACTCGAGAATATTTTTTGTTTTTTTTTTTCCTTTGTTCCCTTGATAAAACTTTTTTCTGCTCTTTTTTTCCTTTCGTGTTTTTTTGTTTGTTTGTTTGCTTGCTCGCTTGTTTATCTTTTTTCCTTTCCTATTTTTTCTTCCTGTTCGTTTTTTTTCTCGTTCGATGAGAAGTCATTTTCCTCGACGTTTTCGCGTATAATTTTTTGTGTATTTATTTTTAATACGCGATCGATAATTAAAACGAGTTTTATTTTATGTTAAAATATGGAAAAATTTGTTTAAAAAAAAAACAAAAAAAAACTGGAAAGAGAGGAAAGGTTTTTTTTTTATTTCTTTTTATAAGAAAATATTGCATCCTTCGTAACTAGTTTGCCTTTGTTGAAAAAACTTTTCTATCGTTTTTCTACCGTTTTTTTTTTTATCCTTTTTGTCATATTCTATGAAAAAAATTTTTTCATTCTATATTTTTATTCTACATATGTATATACGCATAGTTGACGAGTACGTATGCATATACGAAAGTAATTGCAAAAAAAATTAATTTAAAAGAAGTAACGAGAAAAAAGAAGAAATGAAATGGAAAACTTTTTATTAGTAATTTAACTCGTGGAAAATTTTTGTTTCGAAAATTTTTTTTTCATCTTCCTCCTTCTCTTCCTCTTCTTCTTATTATTATTTTATTATTATTAGTATTTTTCTTGTTATTCCTTTATTATTAATTTTCTTACTTCTTTTTCTTTTTTACGTTCTATAAAAATTTATATACTGCATTCGTGTATATATATGAATATATGTGATACCTATTTCACAAACACATATCTATCTATCTACATACATATATATACCCATATATACAGATATACATAGGGTACTAATTAAGCAATAATTAACACGAGCTTTATCTACATTCTACATTAAAAAAGTTGATCGAGCGAAAGAAAAACAGAAAGAGAAAAAGAAAGAGTAAGAGGACAAAAAGAAAACAAAGCAAGAAAAAGAAAGATAAATAAATAATTTTTTACAAAATCAAATCATATAAAAAATTAAATAAAACAAAATAAATGAGAAGAAATCTTAATTGCAAGATCGGCCAGTTCGCTTTCTAAATTGTTTGCCCGAGCGAAGAGTTCACATTTATATAAGTCGAGGTCACTTTTGTAATAGGACGCGGTCTTATCGATTCGTCGTTTAGCGCGTGTCCTTTGTATATGCGCGAGTTAAGTTCGATGAACCAATGAGATCTCTTTTTCTCTCTCTTACTCTCACTTACACATATATTCTCTCTCTCTCTCTCTCTCTCTCTCTCTCTCTCTCTCTCACTTCTTCTCACTGTCTCTTTTTATTTTGTATTTTCTTCTTTTTCTTCTGTTTTTTTTTCCTTTTTCTTTTTCTGTTTTCTTTTTTCTTTTTTTTTTCTTTTTCGCGACAATGCAACAACCTCGTACAGAAGCGCACGTGGTGCATAGAAAATTAACGTTTTCCGCAAAAGGGTATCCGTTTTAAAAAGGATAATAATGGATAGTTATCTTCGACGGTTTCTACGACGTGACTTTTTTCAATTTTATACTGAATTGTCCCATAAAAAGATATATTTGAACATTCGCACGTTAAAGATTGCATTGGAGATTTATCCTTTTGTTGGTCGGGAATGAATATTTGTCGAAAGGGAGAAAGAGAGGAGAGTCTCGTTTTGCTCCGATCTTTTTCTTTTCTTTTCTTTTCTTTTTCTCTCTTTTTTTTTCTTTCTTTTTTTATTTATTTCTTTTCTCTTCTTTTTTCTTTTTCTTTTTCTTTTCTTTTTTTTTTTTTTTTTACTACGAACGATCGAATGAAAATTGTGTCCATACGGGATGAATGTTTGTTTATATTAATATTTACAAAAGATAGAAACAGAGATTTTATACTTTGGTTTATTATAAGTTAAATATTAATTTTTTAAATTGATCACTTTGTAAAAATAAACGAAGATATGTTATGCATATATACTTTATATTTGAGTCATTTGGTTCGGATTTTTTTTTTCTTTTTTTTTTTTTTTTTTTTTTAGGAAGATGTAATGAAAATGATGAGTTCGAATAATATTAATAATATTATAAATTAATATTATCAAATATAGATAGAGGAATAGTAATTTTAAACTTGTACCGTTAATTAATGTACAATTGAATTTCTTTCGATACACTACGTTGCACGGAAAAAAAAGAAAAATAAAATTTGTTGTTAAATTTTATATTAATATATATGCGCAAAAGAATAATTAATATTTCTTAAAAAGATAAAAAAAGAAAAAAACAAAGAGAGACAGGAAGTTTACACTTGAACCGTCTCGAACAGTTCGATCTTTTACAATGATAAAATAAAAATCGAATTAAGTGTTATATTTTTAAAATGAATACTTACAAAATATAGATAAAATAAGGTCGATACGTCAAAATATTATGAAGAATTCATATTTCATCGTGTAATACCATTTTATAGATACACAAATCTCAAAGTTAAAATATAAAAATTTTCATTTACTACATAACGATTAAAATTGTATATAACAATGAATATTAACGAACTTACAAATTGTATACGTTTTATTATAATCGATCGAACATTATAATCATACAAACATATATAAGTAAATACGTATATACATATATACATATATACATACATATGTATATATACACAACTAACGTTGGCGTCTATCTATTGTCTTATAAATGTAGGTGAAACGACGATCATCATCAGCGAGGGCGCAAAGGCCATTATATATACATTTGTGTGTATATATATATATATATATGTATATATATGTATATATATCCGGTTATCTCTTTCGCAGAAAGTTAACCGGATTATCGAGTATTTGTCGCACATGCTTAAAATAACTTTGGAGATCTCCGTCTTTCGGATCGCGACTGTACGTGGTAGGGGTTCACAAACCGTTCGAGAGAAGAAGATTGATTACATACTGTGCTAAGGTGTGTTCAAGAATGTATATATATATATATATATATATATATATATATATATGTATATATATATAGACATAATACTTTATACTCGAATCATCAGTATAGTTAAATTTCCTTTCTCTTTTTTTTCTTCTTTTTTTTTTTATAGGAAGATTTAATATAAACTGTGAATTACAATTAAATAATTTTAAGTTAATATTTTCAAGAGACCAAGAAAAAAAATATATATATAGAATATATCTGATTTTTTTAATACGAATATAATATTCAAAATTAGACATACGTAACAATTTCATCTATATATATATATATATATGTGTGTGTGTATGTATATGTACATATATATCTATATAATATATACATATATATTCGAGAAAATTAAAAAATTGTTTCTGGATGAAGATACAACGGTGAAGTGAATAAGTGTTTGAATGGAGGTATGGGGAGTGATGAAGAAGATGAGGGGTGAAAAGAGAGGTGTTGAGTAAGTGAAGACGAAAGAAAAGAAAAGAAAAGAAAAGAAAAAGAAAAAGAAATGAAGAGAAAGGAAAAGAAAAAGAAAAAGAAGAGGAAGAAGAGAGAAGGCACGTGTCATCGACGATGATTGTTATTACGTCACAATGGCGGACTCCGGTAGCAGTTGCAGAAGAAGAAGAAGAAGAAGAAGAAGAAGAAGAAGAAAAATAAAAAGAATAAGAATAAGAAGTAGAGAGAAAAAAAAACAAGTAAAAAAAGAAGAAAAGAGAAAGAGAGAGGGGGAGAGAAAAAAAAAAGAAACAAGAATTACAAAAAAGTAAAATAAATAAATAAAAAAGAAAAAGAGACGATAGAGACGATAGAGATGAAAAAGAGAAGTCGAAGAAGAAGAAGAAGAAGAAGAAAAAGAAAAAGAAAAAAGTTACACAATCGATCTGTATCAGTCTCTCTTGATAACGCAGTATAAAGACCCTCCAGACACATAAGCGTGTTAGGAGATCGAGATCGTGATCGAGTACCGTCCGTCCAATCATCGGCCTTGGCTACCGCATTTGAGAATCTCTCTCTTTCTCTCTCTCTCTCTCTCTCTCTCTATAAATATATATATCACTCTCTCTTTCTGTCTATCTGTCTGTCTGTCTATCTTTCTCTATCTCACTATCTATCTCTCTCTATATATCTATATCTCTCTCACTCCCTTTCTGTCTGTCTATCTTTCTCTATCTCTCTCTCTCTCTATTTTTTTCTTTTTTGAAGCTAACTCACTCATTCGTCGAGAACATTATATCGCATGAGTCGTTCAAGATTTGCGGACAGCTCCTCTCTCTCTCTCTCTCTCTCTCTCTCTTTCTCTCTCTTTCTCTCTCTCTCTCTTTTTATTTTTCTTTCTCTCTCTCTTTCTCTCTCTCTCTCTCGCGTCCTCCATTTCTTTTCTTCTTTTCCTTGCTTCCACGCGTGGCACGTGGCAGTGTAAAACGTCGGCCGGCGACTCGACGACGACGACGACGACGACGACACGACGACGACGACGACGCGAGGATTATCAGCGTGCATCATTGTTTTGACGTCACTCGCCAAATCGGACTTCGCGATACACAGGTTCGAATATTATAGAAGAGGGATGGTATCCATCCTAATTAATGTCATTTTACGATCAATATCTTTTTTTTTTATTTATTTATTTATTTATTTGTTTATTTCTTTTTTTTAATTTTCTTTTCTTCTGTTTTTTTTCTTTCTTTTCTTTCTTCTTAAGAGAACGACCTACTTCTCTCTCTCTCTCTCTCTCTCTTTTTTTCTCTCTGCACACACACACACACACACACACACACACACACACACACATATATGGGTGAATAAAATTCTCAAGCGATTTGAAAGATCAATTACTCGTTTTTGATTTTCTTTTTTCTTTTTTGTTCGTTCTTTTTTATTTTCTTTTTTATTTTCTTCTACTTCCCTTTTATTAGATCGTAAAGAGTCTCTACACGAGTCCAATTGTTTTTCTTTTTATTTTGTCATTTTGTTCGTTCGTTGATTCCGCGTAAAATTATAAATCTGATGAAGAAGCAAAGTAAATTTAAAAAGATCGATCGATCGATCATCGGACGAAAGAGTAATAGTTTTGTGAAAATTCGCTTCGTTACTTTTGTCACACCTTGTATTTTGTTTCTCTCTCGATTCGATTTTCT
>NC_066609.1:1330000-1400000 GCF_905475345.1 Vespula vulgaris
TACATAGATACTTCATTTGCATACGTCGATCTATGTTAATACATCTATATCGTTTGAAAAATATCGATGAGTGATATAATGAATACGTAAAGAAAGAGAGAAAGACAGAGAGAGAGAGAGAGAGAGAGAGAGAGAGAGAGAGAGAGAGAGAAGGATAAACAAAATGATTAAAAGAGAGAGAAAAAGAAAGAGAGAAAGAGAAAGAAAGATAGAACGGATGGAAGTCCGATGGATGGAAGTGGAACAAACACAAAACGAGTCAGACTGCTCGAAGATTTCGGCGAGCCCAAAGCGAGGCACACGACTGTACTATATATCATACATTATGGTAGTAAAAACACGTATGGCCCCCATGAGACTACCTAAAAAGGTTCACGCCCGAACTTTCGACTACCCTGCTTTCACACTCTTGCATTTAACTATGTCAACAAATTGATACATACATTTATCTACATACACACATGTATGTATATATGTATGTATGTATGTATGTATGTATGTATGTGGGCAGTTTAAAAATCATTCTGTTGAACTTAATCGCAACGTTTCAACTTTGACATTAGATTCCGAGTAAATAAATAAAGAAGAAGAAGAAGAAGATGATGATGAAGAAGGAGGAGAAGAAGAAAGAGAAAAAAAATTAAAAAACTATAACACATAACCCACGTGAAGACCGACTGTAAAACCGGGAGATAGGAAGTGATAAAAATAGAAAAAAAAGAGAGAGAGAGAGAGAAAGAAAATATTTCACTTTTAACTTTCGATAAAATTTGTCGCGTACGACGACATCATTGATACACGACGATAACGAAATGATCGAAAATATAATACGTCATACGATCGAACAATATACGTATATGTATACAACTTTTTATTATCGATAATCGAAAGATTCGATTTTATTCCATCGATCTAATTTCCAATCGATCGAAATTAAATGATCCTATCGATTTAAATCTCTGTAAAAAAAAAAAAAAAAAAATCTCTGTACTACTTGTTCGTGAATGTGAAGATTGCTAAAGTAGAACGAGAAAATGAGGAGCAAAAAACAAAAAAAATAAAAAGAAAACCAAACCTTTTTCTCTCTCTCTCTCTCTCTCTCTCTCTCTTGGAAGAGTTAAATATTCACTTATAGAGGGTGGGTGGGGTTGGAGAAAAGGGGGATGGTTCCAATGGATTACTTTGTTATTCGTTTCGAAACGAATCGAAAGTTATTGAGAAAAATAACCTTTCAAGGATACTTATTCGAACGGATATTTTTGAGAAAAGGACATTTGTTGTTTACATCTTCCTTCTGATCATCCTTTTTCTTTTCGTAATCGTCCTCGATAGTCGTCGTAGTCATCTTTGTAGTCGTCGCCATTATTATTGCACTTCCAAGGTCTCAGTCTTCTTTCTCCTCCTTCTCATCTTCCTCGTCTGTTATAGAGGTGCCTGCAACTCGTCGTCCTCGGTGCAAATACACGTGCCTTGCCCATTTTTACGGTCAACGTCCGGTCAGTGCGCCATCAGACTTTAGCACTCCTTTTACCAACGCAAGCAACATGCTGCACGTGCACCGTCCACCGTTCTCTTCCCCTCCTACCCTTTTTCCTTTCCTTCTCCCACTCTCATCCCTCTTTCTTTCTTTTTCTTTTTCTCTTTCTCTCTCTCTCTCTCTCTTTCTCTCTATCTCTATCTATATCTTTCTCTTTCTCTCATATTTGCAACGAAGCGAGCAACGAAGAGGCCTAGAAGCTAACGATAATAGCGTTGATTATTTGCTTCGATATATGTATATATGTATGTATGTATGTATGTATGTATGTATGTATGTATGTATGTATGTATGTATGTATTTATGTATGTATGTATGTATGTATGTATGTATGTATGTATGTATGTATGTATGTATGTATTTATGTATGTATGTAGCTGCAAAAGCCCTACTTATATGCCACGAGTAAGAGAGAGAGAGAGAGAGAGAGAGAGAGAGAGAGAGAGAGAGAGAGAGAGAGAAAGGTCAATGGCCGTCATCAAAGACTTGACAAACAACAAACCACGAATTATCCCCAGAAATTTTTTCCTTCCTTGAATCAGGACAATTAAAACTCCTTAGACTAGCTGACCTATATTTCGTTATACTTTTAATAAAAGTTTAATTAATTTGTTAAGTGATATTGAATGATCGTAATGGAGTATTATATGTTTATATTATGTCTCGAATTTATTATTAATATCGAGATGTGAGATTGTATTAAAAGTGATATGTATTTAATAATTCGATGTTCTTATCAGATGTTAAAAATTCTATCTCGAATTTTGGAATATTTAAATTTGGAAAAATTTGCCAATATTTGCATAGAATACGTACATACACGCATATTTCTCTGTATGTGTGTGTGCGCGCGCGCGTGTGTTTAAGTATCGTGAAATTAAAAGAAAGTATAGCAATGTTTTTACATTATATGTATGTACATACGTGTGTGTATATATATATTTTTTGAAAGTGTTAGTTCTATTTCGATTGAAAAAACGAAAACAAAAAAATGTAATCGATGCTCTTTCGCTCGCTTTAGATATATTATTTTTTAATTGATTATTTCTTATCAAATTCTCCCTATCTTTTCTTTTTTGTCTTGTGAATTTTTGAAACGCTTAAATGATCTTTCTTGTTTATTAATTTACAGAATTCTTTAACAATCTGGTCAAATGGAGTCAACGATTCGGTGATATATTTTTAGTTTGGGTCGGGATACGTCCTTTCATCTTTCTTTACAAAGTTGAAACTGTCCAGCCTTTACTAAGTAGCAGCGTTCATATTAATAAAAGCTTTGATTACAACTACCTAAATCCATGGCTTGGTAATGGACTGATCACCAGTAACGGTAAGCCTGAAATTCGAATATTTCTTTCCTTTTTTTTCACTTTTTTATATGTATATATTTCTTTTATTTTAATTTTGATTTTTATTTTACAACGTTCCTTTCGAATCGATCCAAGGAAACAAAAAAAAAAGAAAGGAAAGGTAAAAAAGAGAGAGAGAGAGAGAGAGAGAGAGAGAGATAGAGAAAGAGAAAAAAAAACTCATTTAAAAAAAAATGGCGGAAAAAATTTTGAAAAAAAAAAACAGATAACAAAAAAATTAAGAAAAAAAAAGAAAGAAAAAATTAGATAAAAAAATCAGGAAACGTGGAAAGGTTACATCAAACATAGTTGACCTTTTTATCTACTATATATTATATTCATCTTTTATAATACCGGTTTCCTTTCGAATGGAATTTCAACGTAGAAAAATCGCGAGGATCCTTTTTCGGTTAGTGTCTGGTTTCTGTTTCTTTTTCTGTATATTCTTATTCTTCTTTTTTTCCTGTTTGTTTTTTTTTTCTTCTTCTTTTTTGTTTAATTTTATTTTCTTCGTCTTTCTTTTTCTTTTCTTTTTCTTTATTTTTTCTGTTTTTTTTTCTTTCTTTCTTTCTTTCTTTCTTTCTTTCTTTCTTCTTTTTTTTTTTGTTTCTTATTAGACGTCGAATCGTTCGAGAGCTTTCTAAAAAGAAATCGTCGATGTACGCTCGAGGCGACAAGTTTCTTTCAAACGAAAATAAATCGTTTGAAATCTATCGACGATGTATTAATAATAAATACAAATAAATATACAATAAATAATACAAGGTCATACCGAGGTCATAACGTAAAAGAATGACAAAATTTCGAATTTTTTCATTCAAGAAAGAAATTTCGAGCTAACTTCGCTTAGGTTTAGATTTGTTTAAGCTAACCGGAAAGAAAAAGAGACAGACAGAGAAAGAGAGAGAATCTTATTTTTTTTTAATTTCGTTGATTGGACAAAACGTCGTTGTATTATTATTTCAAGACGAGATTGCAAATTTAGACTATGTATTTCAAAAATTCTTAGCCAGGCCCAATAATTTCCTTCTTTTCTTTTTTTTTCTTTCTTTTCTCTCTTTTTTTTTTTTTTTAATTCTCGTAGATTATATTAATGGCCATTCTTCTTTCTCTTCAAGATTTCTTACCCTTATTATTTCATTTCTTTTTTCTTTCTTTTATTTAGAAAATAATAATCGATTGTATTTTCCGTTCTTTTTCTTTTCTTTTTTCTTTTGTTTCTTTTCCTCGTTTTTATGTCATTCGGAAACATTTATAACGCGCATTTGTTGTTACTATTATCATTACTTCTTTAATCGTAAAACTACAAGACTACTACTAAAAAAGATTGTTGCATCAGTAAAATCATTTGAGAGCTGTAACAATAGATAATTTTTTTTCTTTTCTTTTTTTTTTTTTTTTGAGATCATCTAGGAATTTTTAATCTTATTTAAAAAACGATCGTGATGACGATATCGATGAAGACATATATGATAGAGAGAGAGAGAAAAAAAAAGAGAAAGACAGAGAGAGAGAGAGAGAGAGATAGAAAAAGAAATAGAGAAAGAGAGAAAGAGAAAGAAAGAGAGAGAGAGAGAGAGAGAAAGATGACAAATATATTTGCATAGTATAGAAACATTTCATAAAATAAAACGAATCGTTAATTTAATACAAATTTCGTTTAGATTTTTATTTTCGATACATGTATATATATATATTTTTTTTTTATTTTTTATTTTCAGGCGATGTTTGGTATCATAGTAGGAAGTTACTAACACCGACCTTTCACAGTGGCCTCCTTGAGGAATATTTCAATAGCGCTACGAATGAGGTTAAAATTATGATCAGCTGTCTCGAAAAAGAGATTGGCAAGAGCTTCGACATCGTTCCATATGCAAAACGAGCTATGCTAGACGTGATTTGTGGTAAGTCCTCATTTGTCGTTTGAACTTTCAACATTTACCATCGTCCTCGCCATCTTCATGTTTTTATTTTCTTTTTCGTTTTATTCTTCCTCTTCTTCTTTTTCTTTTCTCTCTTTTTTTTTTCCTATATATTCTCGTTCTTTCGTTATATCTCTTTTTTCTTCTTCTTCTACTTCTTCTTTTCCCTTTTTTCTTTTTTATTTAATTATTAGAAAAATCCCACATTTCTCTTTAACCCTACCTAATGATAATAATAATAATTAATAATAATTAATAATAAATATAATAAATAATAATAAATATAATAATAATAATTATTATTATTATAATATTATTTAATATTATTGATATTATTTATATTATTATTGATATAATTTATAATTATAATTATTATATAATAATACATTATAATATTATTATAATAATAATTATTTACCGTAACAAGATAATATTATTATGATAAAATAATTGTTATATAATGAAATAATCGAAAATAAATAATTTAACGAAACTCCTTCCACTACCTTTTTCTTTTTTCTTTTTACTCAATCGTAAAATTCATTGATAAAATGAATCCTATACCTTTCGGAAGGATTTATTAAGCCTTTTTTAAACCTACATTAAGAGAGTTTCCTTTCTTCTTTGCTTTCATTTTGTCTTTTTGTTTCCTCTTCTTTGATTTGCTTTTCCTCGGTATAATTACAGTGGGATCATAATCCTGGTTGATAGAAATGACCGTTCTATTCGAGTTTGAAGATCTTGGATCCTGTTTAGCAAAACCTCTCCTACATCTTTTTTCTTTTCTCTTCCTCTTTTTCCTCATCCTTTCCCATCTTACGTTCTTATTCAAACGATTCGCATTATAAATAAGTTCCTTCGTACATTTTCTCAAGCCTTGCTTCTTCTTCAATTTTTCTTTTTCCATCCTAATATTTGTTTATTTCTTTAATTATTATTAATAATTATTGTCATATTATATTTATCTAATTATTATAATTATCATTACATTAAATTATTCATAATTATAATTATTATATAATTATGATTATCATTAAAATTATTATTATTATATAATCGTTTATTCTTTTTTTATTTTCTAATACGAACTTCGATGATTTTCTTTTTTTCTTTTTTTTTTTGTTTGTTTTCTCACGGGCATCTTATTTCTTTTATTTTCGTTATTTAATTATCTTTTTTTCTTTCGTATCGTTTTGTTTTTTTATTCTATACCGTTCACGCGAGATATTATCATTACCTGAATTTTCTATGTCTCGACGACGTTCTTCCAAAATCATCGATATCGCATTTCGAACTTTTTGCACGTGCCAAATACAATATCCTCGAATTACATGGGGCATAAATTAATTTTCTCTTTCTCATAAATGTCTTCTTTTGATTTTTCTTCGGTCTCGATAATTCTATTATACGATCGGTGGCTAAATATTAGTTATATAATGGATTATTCACAAGATTAAAAGGCAATTCTTTTTTGTTTGCGTAGAAAGTAAACGGATTTGGTGTATAAATAAAAAAAATAATTATATATATATATACATGTATGTGTATGAGTGTGACTGTGAGTATGTATGTAGATGTATTATACGATAATATTAATAATAACAGTAATAATAATAATAATAATTAAAGAAATAAAAAAATTAAAATAGAAAAAGAAGCTATCTCTCTCTCTCTCTCTCTCACGTTCATTGTATATGAATATATGTATATGTGTGTTTGTGTGTGTATATACTAACGAATTGCCGATAAAGCAGCCGGTGCAACATAATGAAATAATTTAGATGGTGGCTTATAAATTGTTTTTGGTTTTGAAAGTTCGAGAATTCTTGGCGTTGCCTTTGGAATTTTATTAACACTTGCACGATTTTCAGTTAAATCGTAAACATTCGATCGTATGCGCGGTTGTGCCAATTGATTTATACGATCTGTTATCTCGTAGAGTAACGCCGACGTTTTTACCTGGTTATTGCAATAAAGAATATGAGTTACGATCGTAAAAAAAAAAAGAAAAGGAAAGAAAAAAGAAAACAATATGCTAATGACATAAATATCTACGACTTGCTCGTTCGACTCGGTCAATAATTATTATGGCGATAAAAAAAAAAAAAAAAGAAAGAAAGAAAGAAAGAAAGAAAATAAACAGAAATAAAAATAAAAAAAAAATTATACGAGTTCAAATCGTTGAAAGAAATGAGAAAACAAAAAAGATAATGAATATTATCGCTTTAGGATCGAGATCGATCGATGATGTAGAATGATCTGTGCAACGTAGAAGAACTATGAGCTGCGGTCGTACGTAATTAAAAAAAAAAAAAATAAATAAATAAATTGGATGAATGAATTAAATAAAATAGTTATCGTTATTTTATTTTATTCAATTAAAGGGACATTGAATTATTTCGACGTACGAAAATAAGAAAAGATGAAAAGAAAAGAAAAAGTGAGTTCCAATTGTTGACGAAAAAAGAAAAAAGAGAGAAAAAGGAAAAGTGAATGAAAAAAATTAATTAATATGATCGATCTGATAATCGTTGAATGATTATCGCGAATAAATGTAGATTCAAGTTCTATATATAAGAAGCAAAGAAAAGAAAAAGAAGAAATTGATAAATAAATAAATAAATAAATCAATCGATCGATCGATCGATCGAAAAAGAAAAAAAGAAAAATATCACTTTCTCATACTTCGCACGAGTACAAGAGTTTTTTCGTGGATGAAACTTCGTTCCTGATATTTCTTCTTTGATCGGAATCGAGACGATATTTTTATCTTGAAAAAAATAAAAAAAAAATAAAAAATACAAATAAAAAAGAAGAAATGATTAACCGACTACAATTCAGAAATATAGAAATGATTACAATTTACGTGGGCCAAAATTTACGTAGGCGAGCCGGAAGTATTTAATGCGATTTAAAAAAAAAACTATTATACTTTTTTCTTCGTAACATTTTGAGCTGATATATATATATATATATATATATATATATATATATATATAATAATTTTTATAATATATACGTATATATATTTTTTTATTATCTAATTCGGAGCTTAGCTCTTTTAAAATTAAAGAGAAAAAAATTTTTATAATATCACTATCGGCTCACCTTTAAAAAACTTATTGTACAAGATGAGAGGAATGATATCATTTATAAGAAAAATAATAATAATAAATAAATAAATAAATAAATAAATAAAAAAGAAAAGGAAATCGAAGAACAAAATATGGAGATTCATACTCTGCAAGAATTGTCCTTGTTGTTCGAAACATTCTTGAAACCTTTCATCGAGATCATTGGAGACGATGGTTTATTTAAAAAAGAATTCATACCCTTTTTCCTCGTCGACAATATTTTCTTATCAACTTGACGATTAGACTGATTGTTATTTTTCGATTTTTCAATGACACTTATTTCACCTTTAAATTTATTCGAGGACGTTGCTTGTCCACCATTGAACGGTCTACTTTCAAATCGTCCTAATCGTAAATCCACCGATTCGAAATCCCATAAATTTGAATTAGTTGTGAAAAAGGTAGCCATTTCGAGATTGACATAGATTAAATTCGTTCAATTGCGAACGGACTGGCAAACGACAAATTTTGAAATATTATCTCAAAGAGAAAATTTTTCCTTTTTTTTTTTATATATATATATATATATATTTATTATTTAACCTTTAAGCTCATTAAACGTTTTGTAAATGCCAATAGAAAAATTTATATTTAATCGGATAAATGAGAATCTCTAATCGATTAGATCGCGCCATCTGTACGTATACTAATTTCATTAATTTCACTTTGTGGATTTTATCGTTTAGAAATTTATTTACCTTTTCTTTTTCTTTTTTTTTTTTTATAGACAGTGCTATGGGTTACCATATTAACGCACAAACTAACGTGTTTAATGAATACGTTTTGGCTGTGAATAGGTAAGCGTATGATCTTTTTTCTTTTTTTTTTCTTTTTTTTTTTTTTTTTAATTTTTTTTCACAATAATAACAATAATAACAATAATAATAATAATAATAATCATAATGATGATGACGATGATTAATAATAATTTTACAGTTATTGTTAATATACTAAACAAATTATTACTGTTGATTATTATTATTATTACTAATAGTATAATATATAAAATTAATATGTTGAATAATATAATGAAATAATAATAATAATCACTATTATTTATATCAATATAATATCGATATAATAATTTTATTTAATTTAATATTTAATTTAATAATAATAATAATTATTATTATTATTATAACGTTTAATAATAATTTTTCTTATTTATACAATACAAAAAAAAAAAAGAATAATAATAAAAAGTTCTCAATCTATTTTAGAATGTCACAAATCATGCAGTACAGATTTACAAACGTTTGGACATCATTCAACTTGATATTCAGATTAACAAAATTAGGAAGAGAACACGATCATGCTCTTAAAGTAATTCATACTTTTGTTGATAAGGTAAATACATAAATCAATATATAAAGACATACATATATACATATACATGTGTTTGCGTATTCTTTGTTAATATTTAAATATTTAATTCATCGATAAATCAAACATTTAAGATAAATTAAAGATCCAAATCGTTGAGTAGATCCTAAAACATTCATTTCAATTCAGGTCATCGCCGAAAGAAAACAAGAATGGATAAACCAACAAAATGACGATTCTAATAAATCAATAAAGAAACATCGTGCTTTATTAGATTTGTTATTAGAAATATCAAAAAATGGTACGATTTTGACCGATACTAATATTCGCGATGAGGTCAATACGTTTATGTTTGCTGGTCATGATACAACAGCTACCAGTATATCCTGGATATTGTACGCTTTGGGAAGACGACCCGAATATCAGGTCAGTATCAATTTAAACTTTAATTTCTTTTTTTTTTATAGACGGTTTAAAAAAAAAAAAACAAAAAAAGGAAGAGAAAATTCTTTCATTTAAAACTGACTTATAATAAATATAAATTATCATCAGAACTCGAACGATACGATTTAACAATCGATATGTTCATTAATTTAATAATATACGAGTATAATAATATAATGTATATAATATAATCTATATTGAACATTTTTGTTTGCATTTTTTCAAATAAAAAAAAAATAAATCAATCAATCAATCAAGAGAGGAAAAATTTGATTTAATAATCGACGAACTCGAATATTTATTATTATTATTATTATTATTATTATTATTATTATTATTATTATTATTATTATTATTATTATTATTATTATTATTATTATTATTGAATTAACATACGTTCTTCAATAAATCGAATTGAATTCAAATAAAAATATAGAAATAATTAATAATGTGTATGCGATTAATTAATAAATTTTTTTTTCAATGTATAATAATATTGATATTGATAATGAAACTTTATATGATTATTAATAATATCAATTATTGATTTACGTTTGAATTTTTAGGAACAAATATTAGACGAATACGACGAGATAGTCGGTGACAAAGAAATAACGTTAGAAATGTTAAACAAATTAAATCTATTGGACGCTTGTATCAAAGAATCATGGCGTCTCTATCCAGTGGTTCCATTAATCGGTAGACAAATTTATAGTCCCATTAAAATACGTGAGTATATTCAATATCATTAATACACACACGCACATTAATTAAATTCTAAATTCTTTTTTATGAATTTTATAAGAAAGAAAACAAAAAATGATTTCTATCTATCGTTTTCTAAAAATATAGTTTCATAGAAAGATTTTATTTCTTTTGCATAAAATAACATACTTTTATTAAGATATTAGATTTTAGTTTTTGTGATCTTTTGTAAAAAATAGTTTCTTTTTTTTCTTCGTTTAGTGGGACATAATATTCCAGTTGGTTCGACGGTCCTAATAAACTCTTATTTGTTACATCGAGACGTTCGCTATTTTCCCGAACCAGACGTTTTTAAACCCGAAAGATTTTTACCAAGTAGCCCTAAATTACCGTCGTACACATTTATACCTTTCAGCGCGGGATCACGCAATTGTATAGGTTGGAAATTCGCGACAGTAGTTGTTAAAGTATTCACCTTATCGATATTAAAGTCTTACCATATTACATCTTTAATAACCGAAGACAAACTTCGTCTTATATCCGAATTAGTTCTTGTTAATAAAGGTGGAATACCATTAAAAATTACACCGAGAACGCGATGATTTCAAATATAATTTTTTTCTTTTTTTTTTTTTTTTTTTACCATTATCAAAATGGACGTCCTATAATATCTATGTATATATACATATATACATATATATATATATATATATATATATGAGTGTGTGTATGTATAATTGCATATTTGCATCCTTGTATATCGTTTTGTTTAAACAGAATTTGTTTAAAATAGTTTTATAGATATTATAGATTGTAGGTTATGTTAAGCTATAATTAAATTATAAATCGATCGTAATAGATTTATCGATTCTATACGATAATTATCGCGTACGAATTGTAACTTTGTCAATTGTATCGAAAAGCTAACGTGTGATATCTTAGTATGAAGAAACAAACAGAAAGAAAAAGAAAAAATAAAATATGGAGAATATGTATTTTTGTAATATTAAATATACAAAGGATATATATATATATATATGTATATATAATCTTTTAAGATTACATGCTATATAATTGGCGTTAAAAAATTACGACGTGATGATATTGTTATAACTTTGTTAATGTAATCTTAATGTGTTTGAATGATATATATATATATTATATATATATAGCATGAATAAAATATTATTTTTAATAAGAAAGTTATTTTACTTACAATTGTCTTTGATTTCTCTAATTTGATGTGATCCTCTCCACGTTTAGTTCCATAATAATCTCTACTTATAATTTAGTCACGTGACATAGACGGCGCAAGCGTTCCATTCTTGAAAACTTCCAAATTCGTCTCTAGTATTACAGATGGCGCTAATGATGTTTTCTTACTTAGTTACCTACTACATATCACAAAACTATAAATATTTGGACGCTCGAAGAAATAATATTTGTTGATCCTGTTTTATCGATCGATTTTAACTCCTGTTGCGTGCATAGCTGCAGTAGTTTTTATAGGTGTATAATTCATATGTAGATAATTATTGTCAAACATAATTGCAACGATAGAAACGTGCAATTTTAATAAATAAAACATAAACGAAAATATGGACGATATCAAAGAACAAAATATTTCCTCCAATATTGATAAATTGGACGGTAGGACATCTGAAAAGAAAGAAAAAATTGTTTCTGATGAGAATACAAAGTCAGATTTGGATCATCAGGAATTGGTTAAATTGACTAAAGAAGCTATTGATAATTTAATCGAAAGCGATCCTTTTCTCTGTGGATTACCTTCAAACGTCACGGTAGAAGAAATTAAAGCACAAATCGCCGTGGCTCAGGGACAAGCGATAACATTATTTCTATATCGTGGAGAGCTGCCGAAACTTTCCATCGTGGTAATATATTTTTTATTTAATATATTTGTATCATTTTACTTTGATCAAATATAATTAAATACTTCATATATCTATAAAAACTTTTATTTATTTAAATATAGGTACCTACTCATACAACTACAGTGCTTGATTTAAAAAGAGCCATCAAGAGACATACAAACTTATGTTTCAAAAGAGATAATATTAAGAAGAAAATAAGTTGGAGACATGTTTGGAAAAAGTATAACTTATGTTTCGACAATGTACAACTCTTAAACGATAACGAAAATTTAAAAACGTACGGTATCACCAATAAAGCTGAATTACATTATGTTAAGAAGTATAGAGAAAAAAATAAATTAAGAAATATCATAAAAAATGCATGATCAGGATATGATTTCTACATATTACAGGACATGATTATATACACACATTATATTTATACAATTAAATCATTAATCTTTGAAATTATTTATTCTTTTCTTGGGATTTATTATTTGAATACCTTGAATTAAAAATCTTGCATTGTAAATTTGTATTACATTCTTCTAACATAAGACATGTCAATTCAAATGTTGCAGATTTCTGATGATTTGTCACTATTAATGTTTTGAGATTATATAATTTGTATATTGCTTCTAATGCTCTCTCAGTTACATTTTTACAATCAGAAATATCTAAATACTCTAACGACGGATATTGTGCAGATATTTTGTCTATGCACCAGTCGTCAATATATTCACAGCCTTTAAAACTAAGCCATTTTAAATAATGAAGCGAATTCATATTTTTAAGTCCTTCGTAACATATTAACGTATTACTAGCATCTATTCCAATAATTATATAATTTGGTTTATATGAATTTGGTAAACGAACAGGTTTATCCTTTGTGGCTTCTAACCAATTAGAGTTTTTAAACTTTACTTTTCCGCTCCATTCAATAACGAAATAGGCAGCAGCTATGTTACTACCCAAAGTGCTAGCTCTCTTGAAATTAAATTCTTGTTGTTTAGCAAACAATAATCTTTTATTATATTCCCACCAAGATTTAATATTACCTATAGAAAAAGTTTGAGGTGGCGGAGCTTCTGCTTTAAACCAAGAGAAACTGGTATCGCTTACAGCTTTAGGCTCTTTATCTTCCGAGCTTATACGATTTCTATGAACTATAAATCTTGAACAATCCTTTATATTACGTGGTATACGTTCCATTAATTTATTTCCAGTGCTAAAATATTGTAAATTTTTCACTCTAACCACATGACTGGTTTTGGTTAATTCGTCAAATATCAATTTATTGACGAAATGCAGTAACAACATATCGAAGGTCAAATATGTTGCCAACAACAGAAATTAGTCTTTTTAATATTTGTTTTACTAATATTCTTGATTGTTCTTTGAACTTAATGTAACTTTGGTTACTTTGAGCATATTGAACTTAAATAGGTTGTAAATATTTTCGATGTTTAAACTTCGTATATTGCTTTAAACTGATTGGTTGAATTTTATCGTAAGAACCAATCAAATCCCTGTATTGTATAGAATAAATTTTTATATTTTTATTCTTTTACAAAATGTCATACACGCGATAGAATTTAACTTATTCAAACAATAGCTTTACATTTCGAACCTCAAAATTTCTGTCATAATTAAAATGTTCTTTTTATCGACATAATATAAGAAATAAATATGGCGGCATCAGCTGCTTCTCGTACTATATTCTATATGCACTAAATATGAACGTACCATAAATGTAAAGGAAATAGAGCTATCGAATTTGTTCGAGATTTGTATTATAAACTTTCTTCTTTTTTTCTTTTCGTATATGTAAAAAAAAAGCAAATAGATTATAAGCAAATAGATATAAAATGTACTACTTCTGTTACTTGTGTCAATTTTTGATTAAATATCCCAGTGCAGTTATTTTACAAAAATATTTTGACGTATGAAAGTGTCACGCCTGTGAGTTGTCAAGGATTTATTCATTTATACATCTACATTGTGGAGTAACATAATTTAAGGGATAAAAAATTATTTCCTTAATAATTCGTCATCATGGAGGATATGCAAGAAGAGGTTAGTAATTGTTTTCTGCAAAGAAAAAAACAAAAGAATTACGATATCATTCGTAAAAAGTTTCTATATATTTTTGTCGTATACTCAAAAATATGAAATTACATTATGAATCTATAATTTAGAAATAGATTTATATTTGAATGTGATATTAATCATTCTTGTTCATTCAGACTCAATTTGTGGTTGATACTGTAAGCAAAATTATTAAAGAAGCTATAGAAGTATCTATCGGTGGAAATGCTTATCAGCATAATAAAGTTAATCAATGGACATCGAACGTCGTTGAAGCTTGTCTAGGAAATCTTACCAGGTTACAAAAACCATATAAATATATTGGTTTGTATATTAATGATATCTCTTGATCAATTGACAAATTTTATTTCATATTTATTAACGTCGTTCTTGCAATTATTAGTTACTTGTACAATCATGCAAAAAAATGGAGCTGGATTACATACAGCGAGCTCGTGCTTTTGGGATAACGCAACCGACGGAAGCTGTACCGTACGTTGGGAAAACAAGACTATGTATTGTATCGTTTCTGTATTTGGTTTAGGGATATAATGAAGGATAACTTTCCAAATAATCTATATATTTCATGATTAAGTAATAAATATAGTAATATTAAAACAAAAATTAAGGTATACATATGCAGCTGCAAATATCTGCACAAATTTTTCCTTTTTTCTCTTCTTTTTTTTTTCTTTTTTTTCTTTTTTTATTCTTTACTCATAATTTTTAAGTCAAATATAAGGAAATATTTAAATACTAAGTAAAAGATCTTGAAAGTAATATTCCTGTACATTAGAATGCTTTATTATAAATATACATTTACTTGTGATGAACACATGTAGATTGCAAGAATTAAAAAAATTATATATATTTAATTATTAATTTTTTTCAAATATTTCAACTGAATTTTGCTATTATGATTGCTTTATGATATATATATATATATATATATATATATATATATATATATATATATGTTGTCGATTTAAATAAATGCAATTATTTTCTATAGCTTGAAATAAACTGTTTCATATTAAATTATTGTATTAATAAATTACATCATAAGGATAGAAGACTATCGATTAATACATATAAGAAACATATATATATATAAAGTGTAACTAAATAATATATTGTATGAAAGAAAGAACCTCTTTTTTGGTAGTGTTTATTTAAAATTAAAAACAAAGCTTAAGCATTTATTATTGTTTCTTTTTTTTCTTTTTTAATACTTTGTTTACCAACCGTTGTTGGAGTTTACTAATTAATATTAGTATTAGTCAAATCTATAAAAACAAAACTTGTGAATAAAATTCAATTAATAGAATACAAAAAATAGCCCAATGTTAGTCTTAAAAAAAGACTTTAAGTTGTTTGTTTATCAAACAAATAATTATCATAGAACATTTCATCGTCCAATAACAACATATTAATATTTAAATTCATCAACTCTAAATTATCATCGTCGATATAGAAATCCTCTATAGAGTTATTTATTGAATGATCCTGAAATAATAAAAAATATATTAGAATATTTCTAATGAGTTATGATCATTGTACTTACAGCCTTACGTATCGGTAGTTTGCCTAATTGCGAATTACTTCCTATTTTTGGACGAGGAAATGTAGCTGGTAAAGAACGTCGTCTTTGTAATGAAATTTTATTATTACACTTTTTGCAATTATCTAATGTTGATAGAAAGGGCATCTCATAATCATGCTTTTCATTAATCGATATTGGTGAAAACAATTCCTTGGAATAAATTTCATTCGATAGTTCTTTATTGTTAGATTGTATCGTCTTAGAATTATGGATTGGATTTTTTAATCGGTAGATAATTTTTTCATACTCTTCGTGTTCTCTTGTAAAATCATTCGAATTGATCTTAGTGTCATAGACATTATTTTCCAATGTTTCGGTATCAACAGGTATATTGTGACTTAGCAAAGATGATCTATACATATAGTCCATTTTCTCTTTATTTTTTATTTCTTCGATATCATCGGTATAAGTTAAATCATAAGCTTTATCGATAACAGGTTTGTTAATGTACGTTTTCTGTGTTGTAGTATTAATATTACTGTAAGATTGAGAAGGTAAGCATGAATTGATCGCGTCATTGTGAGTAGACGTTGAACAGATTATTTCAGTTGCACGATCTAACGCATCTTTCAGAACTTGTAAAGAGTTATTTTTATTATTCACTATTTGCTCCGGCTCAGGTACATTTTCTATAAGTACCCTATTATTTTGCTTATTTTTTTCTGTAGAAACAAAATAAATATATTTCATAGGTTTCTAACATATGTTACATATTATAAAATATATTATTCGTTCGTCACAAACCTGATTTGTTGTTTATATTATATGTTTCTGAACGTTTCATGATACCTAATTTTGAATACATATTTTCAGGATTTTCTTGAAATGTTTGCTGTTAATAAAATTAAAAAAATTAATATATCAATTTTAATTGCATGTATTAAATACTAATTACCATGTCATTTTGGTCCTCTTTCCTCATTTTCGATATACAGATTTCTTTTTCTTTTTTCCATAAGGACGATTCAAAAAAGCTTCGAGGATCTGGGATTAATACTCGTGGTTGCATTATTGCATTTTTAATATTGCTAGGCATCTGCGAGTAAGGTTGCTATATAAGAAAAAATAATACCGATATAAAAAATAATTCACTGATAATAATATTACATTGATATAAGTAAATGAAGAAAAAAAAAAATAAAGAAAGAAAGAAAGAACTATTATTGCAAAAATACTTTGCGAGTTGTTTGATTAGGAGATACGTAGGATGAATCATACGAGCCAGGAGATTTGTTAAACTTTGGTTCTAAACATGTTTTATGACTAGCGGGTTTATGTGGCTCGTAATCTTTACTTTTCACTTTGGACAATAGCTCCGTCTCCGTGACTGAACCTATTGAAATAAAATAATATTTAGAGATTCCATTTCTAAATGCAATAAAACATATCCTTTTAACATTATATATTACTCTTACTTCTTAAACTTTCACTTTGTTCAAATAACTGAGGTGAGCCGATACCATTAAAAAAACGTTCTCTTCTATTAGCAAGAAGTTCTTTCAAACGTTGCAAATTGATACGTGCATTTACATCAACTGGAATATCTTCGACAAGATTAGTAACTCCAGGAGGTGACGGTGATATAGAGCTATTATCAGATTCCGACAGATTTTTAGGTATTCTCACTTTCCTATATATATTATTCGATGTCATAGATTTTTTTAATTGCTGCGACTTTCTAAATGTATTGAACGATTGTAATTTGGGCGTGCCAGGATCCACATTGTTATTTTTCTTTTTTGTTTCTCTATTTTCTCGATCCAACAAATTACTCTCTTTATGGTTATTATACATATTAGATAGATCGTTTTGAATTATGGTATTTACATTGGGATTTGGTACATCTGTGAAGACTTCAGAATCACATGTTCGAACTTTAGTTCTTGTAGGATCCAAACATTCTTTAATTTTGATAGAATCAAAATATTCCTTAGTTTCGGTAGGATACAAACATTTTGTATTTTTTGAAAGATCTAAACATTCTTCAGTTACAGTCTTTGGTGAAGAGATTTTATGATAATTTGTTGTAATTGAAGCTTCGACGGTTGATGTTACAATTGTCTTATTAATTTCTTTTTTGTCTTTTTTATATTCATCCATGTATACAGGATCCTTATGTTCGTATTGTATCTAAAATTATGATTATGATATTAACAATAACAATAATAATAATAATTATAATAATGATATAACAAAAATTTTTAACCAATTGTAAGTCGGTTAAACTCACCTCAAGACTTTGCAACAATCTACGTATTTTATTAATATCGATATTTCGTTTAGCAATATCAATTTGTAAGGCAATTTCTAATAAACTATTAATTAATGGTATGGAACTGCATAAATCTATAGGGATACCATGTTTCAATTGTAAATACTGTTTCTTGACATCTGAAATATCGCAGTTGGTCCATGGTACACGCACTGTTAAACAATTGGATATATGTAAAAATATTATATACATGTAAATATTTTTAATGAAAAATATTATAACAAAAAAGGACAATCAAAGAAAAAAAAAAAAAGAAAAGGAATGATAACTTCTGATTTATTTTTCAAATTATCTCATATAAATTTTGTAAATATAAATTAGTACATTAGTACTAATAATAGTCCCTCTTTCTCTCTCTTTATGTTAAAGAGAAAAAGAGAGAGAGAGAGAGAGAGAAAGATAAGAGAAGAGATAACGTAGATCTCTTCCTTATCATTCAAGCAAACTACAGAATTAATGAAATCAAATCAAAGCTTACTCGTGCACATTTCCCATATAAGTAAGGCAAGCCCATAAACGTCGCTCTCTTTGCAAGATATACCAGAAAATAATTCTGGTGCTTGCCATCTAAATATCTCACCGCGTAGAATATCCTCGTACTCTTGCTTGGGCTTTGGCTACAATGAAAAGGAGAAGAAAGAAACATTAAAGGGAAAAAGAAAGAAATAAAATATACAAATAACAACAAAAAATAAAAACAACAAACAAACAAACAAACAAACAAATCAATGGATGAATCGTCTTTCAAAAAGAAAAAAAGAAAAAAAATGAAAAAAAAAAGAAGAGAGGAGCGGTGTGACCAAAAAAAAAAGGAAATAAAAATAAAAATAAAAAAAGAAAAGAATCCATGAGAGACAGAAATTCCATCTAATTCATGGTCATGCTATTTAATTAAATCCGTTTGAACGACTTTCGTGAATCCAAATTATTCTCTACCGGTCTACCTAGATCCCGCGTTTTAAGTTTCATCCGGCACCATTGCAATAAACCTCGGTCATGGTAGAACGATTTTATACAGAAATCTACATTTCGTAGGAAACTAACAATGTGTACACTGTGTCCCGAGTTTCCTGCATTTCAACGTCGCTGGGTGCGTCACGTGAATCACGGAAATGACGTATACCATCACCATCACCATCACCATCACCATCACCATCATCACCACCACCACCACCACCACCACCACTACCATCATCTCCTCCTCCTCCTCCTCCTTCTCCACCTCATCCTCATCCACTGTTATCCCATTAAATCTTTCCTATTAACAAAGGTATTTCTCTTCGTTGGAACGCAACGGCGCAACAACCGATTAAAAAAAAAGAAAAGAGAAAAAAAAAAGAAGAAAATTCTATTTTATTTTCATATACAGGGTGTCTCTAATTTGACGGTACAACATGATATAGTATTGAACTTCTGCTTTTTTTTTTTTTTTTTTTTTTAATATATATATAAAGAAATTTGCTTTTTGAAACGAATTGATATTTTGCAGGTATCAATAAATGTATATTTATATTTACAATTAGATATATCACCTTGCACTACTTGTGTATATTATAGTTGACATTTCTTACATTGGGATAATAATAGATAAAAAATGATGTAATAGTGATTTTATTTTATTTATTTTATTATTGTAAGGATTATTGATAATTATTGATAATGAATTGAAAAGTTTCATTGATTAGTACAAACGAGGTCAACTGTATTTTTACTTGTAGTTGATTTATTCGTCGTGTGCAAATGAAAATGAACTTTGTTTTCTTTTTTTTTTTACTCTACATAATTTCGACACACACACGCACGCACATATATTTTTTGTCTACGTAAAATCAATCCTTTTTAGATTGTATCGCGAAATCGAAAACACCCTGTATATTGTCAGTATACATTTAACATTGAATTTATTAATCGATTCTAATAATATGATCTTGAAAAATTGTTATAAAACTACTAGAAATTTCCATAATGTATCAATGTCAATTATAAGATTTTTTTTTTCCTATAATACTTCAAATCATTATAAGATAATTTTCTATAAATAATTTCTATTATACATAGATACATACATACATACATATATATATATATGATCATGTATATATGATCTATTATACATATATATAATCAATTTCATATACATGATCAATTTTCTATTTTTTCTCTATTTTTCTTTTTTTTTATATAATATGATCTATATCTTAACAAATTAATATAATATTATTGACATTTTTATTAATATTATTAATTTTTATATCATTAAAAAAAAAAGATTAGTATTATTTTTTTTGTTTTTGAAAAAGATTCATTCTTTCAGAAAGAATCTAAAAAAAAAAATAAAATAAAATAAAATAAAAGAAAATAAAAAAGGAGAAAGATAGTATTGAAAGATGGCTTACTTTAGTCAAGTTGATTGCCAATTCCCATCCTGCTAGTTTAACAGTTTCACCAAAGGCGAGATAAACGCAATGCGAACTAATAGCACTGTGAACGTAACCACGCATGTGTGCATGCCTAAGTGCATCAGCCAGTTTACCGGCGAACCTTGCCATCTCTCGAACGGAAATTCGTTCGCCTTGCTCGTGCATGTAATTGTAAAGGGTACAGTCTACAGGTTCGAGAATCGATACAAGCCCGTAATCTTCCGTACGCGTCATCGCCATTAACATCACTATGTTTGGATGTCGAATCTTCCTAAAAAAGAAAAAAGAAAAAAAAAATGAGAAAGTAATTGTTAACATTCCAATTTAAAAAACTTTCTAAGATATCATGTAATGGAACCTGCTGAATGTAAAATATTATTTATTAATAATTCAATCGAAATTTTTATATTCAGTAAGATAAATGTCTAGAATCTGTAATCATGAATCTTGAGATATAATGCGATCACGTTTAAGCTGCTCAAAGTGAAATATTATTTTTTAACATTTCAACAATAAAATGTTATACGCCCAAAAGAGATATCTAGAATCTCTTTAGAGTCATGAGATATCGTATACTGAAAGTGAAATATCTTTTTTTTTTCCTCAACATTTCAATTCAAATTTTCTGATTTAGACCAAAAATGCAAAAATAGAAAAGATATATATATTTAAAATTTGCGGTCATGGATTACTAAGATGTCGTCGCGTGATCACGTGACAGACTATTTGAAAATGAAATATTATATTTTGTGACAATTCAAATAAAAATTTTATCCCTCCAAAATAAATATTAATTATTGATGGATACTGGGAATTTAAGAAACGAAACATTTCTCTTTTTAACGATTCGATTGAAATTTTATTTTGTGCAAGAGAGATATTTAAGTGTCTGTAGAATTAGTTATCACGTGATCACGTGGAGAACGATGGTAATACGATGATTGTTGAAAGTGAAATATCGCAACGTAAACTTTCTCACATTCGATTGAAATCACAAAAGAAAAAGGAAACTCATAACTTACGTGAGAATTTCCATGTCGGTTTTGACCGCGTTTCGACATTCCGGATGCGTTTGCCTTTTCAACGAGATCCGTGTGTTTTCCCATTCGGCATATATCAACTCCAAATATCGATCCTCCGTTCCAGCGACCGATCCAATCTCAAAGATCTCCGAGGCCGTTACATTTGGTACATCCAATAATAATGTTGAATTGTCTTCATTTTGTATCGTCTTTTGTTCGTTATCCTTATCGTTATCATCATCGTTTTCGTCGTCGTTACCATTGTCCGTTAACAAACTAACACCCTTTATATCCAAACTGTTTTGCGATTGTGCATCTAACATAGTTGTTGAAAATCTTCGACGATCCATGAACGCTTGTAATGCGTTTCGATAAGATTCACTGAAAAATAAAAATATATATATGTAAATGTATGTACGTGTGTGTACATATATGGACTAACGTGAAATAATAAATTGTAATTCGTCAATCGTATGCTTCAGGTTAACAATTTTAAATTTCCCGCTTCGTTCGATCTTCTTATTTTATTTTTTACTCCCGCCATATTGCTTTTCTTCTCTCTCTTTCTCTCTCTCTCTCTCTCTCTCTCTCTCTCTCTCTCTTTGTTTTTCTATCTTTGTCATTAGTTACTTACTTAGATATCTCCTGTTAAAAAGCGCGAAATTTGTAAATACTATAAGAAACTTTATAAGACTATGATACAATATATAGATATTAAGATAAAATAGATAGAGGAGATATAAGATATAAGAAAAAATTAAATAATTATTACACGCATATTATCATTATATTAATAATCATGTGTGTGTGTGTGTGTGTGTGTGTATAATCATATTCATATCGTGTGATCGTTATTAAGAATATTTGTTGATTCGAACGCATTTGAAACATTGTTAAAAATTGTTAATACGATCACAAAAACGAAACAAAATTGATATCAATCCTCAAATTATAGAAGATCGCACTTGCGATCGTAAATTTTTTACAATGAAAATTTTTTTATATCATTTCATTATTTATTTATTTATTTATTTAAGGGATTTATTTAAAAGTTAAAAATTAAAACAAAAAAAAAAGGACGAATCTTTCACTCGATTCAAAAAAAATTCTGATGCGTTATCAAAAAATCATTTGCACGATCACGAAGCAGTGATTCTCAATTATCGAATTAAAAATCTTACATTTACGATAATTATGGATCGTAGATTTAAACAATTAATTTCTCACCGTTCGATCTGTTTTCTTTCGAATCCGTTCATTTTTGTTTTCTTTTTCTTTCACTTTCACCCTTTCACTCTTTATTCATCTATTTTTATTACTCGAAACAACGATCCCATTGAAAAGTGAGAGATTCAGAAAAGAAGAATATTAAAGAACGCAATAAAATAATTTGTTAAATTGTAAGAAATTGTTAACACGATTCTAAAGCACAAACAAATACACACACAAAGTAGTCACCAATTTTTAACTCTTTAAATTAAAACAACCATAATGTCGATCGTAAATAATAAAAATGTATTCTTAATCCACTTAAACGAATTTCTTTTTCAATTTAAACACGTTCGAAAGATTCTCAAGAAATAATTCGTGCGACCGTAAAGTAACGGTGCTCAACCTTCGAATTAAAAATCGTACGTTTAGAAGAGATTCGTTGAAAAATTTCTCAATTTCTCAAACGAGAATTTCGTTTTCAATTTAAACACGTTCGAAAGATTCTCAAGAAATAATTCGTGCAACCGTAAAGCAACGGTTCTCAACCCTCGGGTTAAAAATCGTACGTTTAAAAACGATTCTCAATTTAAAAAATTCTTAATTTCTCAAACGAACTTTATTTATTTATTTATTTATTTTTTTTTTTCGACTTAGAAACGTCCCAAAGATTCACAAGAGATAATCCGCGCGATCGTAATATCGTACTTACAATCCTGAAATAAAAAATCGCACGTTTGAAAGAGATATATTAAAAAGTTCTCAATTTCCCGAACGAACTGTATTTTTATTTATTTATTTTTTTTCGATTTAGACACGTTCGAAAGATTCACAAGAAATAATTCCACGCGCATTAATAAAACGTCCAATGACATTTGATCATACGTTTGAATGAGGTTATGCCGGATCCGTGTAGAAAGGAAATAAAAAATAGAATTGAGAACTTACGCGCTTTCATCGGCACTTTTGGCCCTTTGTCGTCGTTTTTTTGCGTTGCAAATCGTCGTATAAGAAATCGACATTTTTCTCTGTTTTTCTTTCTTTCTTTCTCCCTCTCCCTCTCTCACTCGTTCACTCACTATCTCTCTCTCTCTCTCTCTCTCTCTCTGTCTCTCTGTCTCTCTATGTCCCTTTGAAATCTTTACTTTCCTTTCATACTATTTTTTGTTTTTTATCTATCACTTCTCTGATCTAACCGATTATGACAGACACTGACAAATTCGACAATCGATGAACGATGGCACCACCGGTTAGAGTTAACTAACCAAAATTATGAAAACCAATCAGAATAATTGATATGTTTTACATCTTATTGGTCCAATGAATAAAATTTCGAGTAAACGATTTAAGAAACGCGTTATCTCATTGGCTCGTTTATGTCGTAATTTTTTATTGGTTAATTAGACGATTACCGTTACTTTTTATAGATATGCATATTAGATATGCATACATATATATATATAATTCCTCTTTCCCTCTCCACCCTAAATGCCATCATACATTTAGTACATCGCGTATACTTACTTCGAGAAGGTTGATTGCCGCGACAAGCTTCGTCTACTTCTGTCCCGGTAGCCGATATCTCTGTAAGTACACACATATGTAATCGATATTTATAAAAAGGATTAATAATCAATCGAAATTACACGAGACATTAATAAACAACAAATAACAACGTACTATAAAATCATGGATATATTTTAATACGAAACGATAAATTGTAAGAGTTCTATTTCTTTCAAAAAACAATAATCAAGATGGTGGTAGGAGAGGAGCCATCTTGATAATTTCTTTTCGAATCTCATCGAATTAAACGATCGTTGAGATCGTAAACTTTCTCTCAATACTAACTTATACCTTTGTCTTCTTGATGTTGCGCTTGTGTATACTTACGTTACTATGTAACGTTAGAATTTCGTATAGAACTAGTTTCTCATAGTGAGTCTATCTCTATCTCTCTTACACACGTATACTCTTATTGTTATTTTTATGTGTCCCCTATGTACGTGTACATGTATAATTGGTTTGCGTGCGTTATATACGGAAGACAAGTTGAACTCATTATTAATCCAATTTGCATATGCAGGTTGTATACATTGAAATACATTCATTACTTGAATCTTAATAGAGAAAGTATCAAAGCACATTGGAATATTTAATAAATGTTAATCATGTCCGAGACTTTATTTTCAAGATCCATATTACTATTATCTAGTGGCTATAGTTGGTACTAATATTAACGGGGATATCCTCTTTTAATGGTAATCAGATACGTGTTATTACTTTATATTAGAACGATATATATATATATATTCTATATTCTAATACATAGTAATATATATATATATATTTTTGTCTGTACTCTATATATTTTATAATTATATATATACGTATATATTTTATTAATTTAAATTATATACTATTATGTATGTATAAAATTATATAGTTTTATATTCTAATACATAGTAATATGTACGTATCTATGTGCGCACGTATACGTGTATTAATGTATGAATTATTTTTGCAGAAGAAAATGTAAGAGAAAGATACACCTGTTTTCGTGAGATCTAAGGAGGAGAAAGATCGTAAGATCTTACGATCGTTATTTATACGTGGCAAGAGATCACAGAGGTCACTCGAGCGAGTCTACGATCTTGAGAAAAGTAGGTAACTGTTAAATTCTTATTCTATTCTATTCTATTCTATTCTATTCTATTCTATTCTATTCTATTCTATTTTATTCTATTCTATTCTATTCTATTTTATTTGATTTTATTTGATTTTATTTGAACAGACGATTAGTCTCCGTTCACGAAATTTATTACGTTTTAAGAATGTTTACTTTTATTTATTTTATTTATTTTTTAATACTTCTAGATCGAAAAATGCGACAGATCAATGATCTTCATCCTTTCGATATATAATCTTATATATCGATGTAATTTATTAATTTAAAAATTTTCTTTTCATTTTTGTGATACTACGTTTCATTTCATTTCGTTTCGTTTCGTTTCGTTTCGTTTCGTTCCCAATTAAAAATACCGCGAAATTCGTTACATTCGTCTCGTTGATTTTATTTCGAATTTTCTCAAACTTTTATCAATATTATTTATCTTTTTTATTTATGCCTGCGAGTATGTTTGGATTTTGAATCAGTGATTTGGATCATTATATAGTAATTAGAAATATAATTGAATTAATAAGATTTTTATTAGTGCATCGTTAATAAAAAGTGGACTCGTCCGGTATGAAGTTAGTTGAACAAAAAAGTGGACTCGTCCAATCAAAGGTCGGTTGGTAAAAAAGTGGACTCGTCCAATAAAAACAGTTGAAAAATAATGGACTCGTTGAAATTTTCAAACGTGCGCGTAGAACTAATAAATTCGTTAAATTTATCGCGATAAATATCGATTATTTCGTACGATGCATTGTTTCGTTCCTTCTTTTTTTTTTTTCTTTCTCTTTTGCGTTAAATTAATAATATTCTCCGATAAAAGTTGTGAGAAAATGTGACGGAATTCTTTTTCATTGTAGGAGACGAGAAAATATTTCGAAAGTGAAAATATTCTTCGTCTTTTTTTTTTTCGTCGAAGAGAGACTTTTTGTTGTGTGAAAAATTCATTCGTCCCGAGTGTTGTAAGTATAAATTTCATTTCTATTAATTTTTCTATTTTTCAATCTAATCTATCTATGTGCACGTATGTATTTGTATATGCAATGAGTTAAAAAAAGAAGTGAGATAGATTATAGGAGATAAGAAAATTAAAAAAAAAAAAAAAAGAGAGAAATTTCGTTTTTTTTTTTTTTTTAAGTTATAACACTTTTATTTCTTTGTTTAATTTCATGTGAATATACGTGACAAGATAAAAAAAAAAAGAAAATGATAAAATAAAGTAAATTTTTTACAACGGATCAGAAAATTTTTTGAAAATGGAAATTCCATTTTCATCTTTGAAAAATTAATAAGAAGAAAAAAAAAGATGAAGAGATAATAAGAAAATTCTTTAAGAATGAAAATATCGTCGTCTTTTAAGTTCCATTTTTATAATTTTGTTTTCTGTCACTCGGTACAACGTACAAACATCATCTAACGTTCTATATATTCTTTTTAATTTTAATTTTTAATTTAATTTGACACGAATAAATCAGACAAATTTTTGTTTTCATAGAAAGTGATGAAAATTAAAATAAGAGTGGAAGTGTAGTGTATTTTTGTTTTTCTTTCTTTCTTTCTTTCTTTCTTTCTTTCTTTCTTTCTTTCTTTCTTTCTTTCTTTTCAAATTTCATTTCCATTAATTTCCTTTTCGTTTCAATCTGAAGTATATAAATTATTTTTATTTTCTATTTTTCTAATTGAAACTAATTACATATAACGAGTTGAAAGAAAATAAATATATAGATATCTCTTATATTTAGATCCTATAAAAAAATGAAATTCTTATAGTCTTCAAAAGTAAACTAATCTAGTCCGTTGACAAATAAATTTCATTGAACAAATAAATCTTGCGGTATCAAATTGTTCAATTTCATTTTACAAGCATTATTTGATATTCTGTATTTTCTTTCTAATTTCATTTCTTGATTTTATTTGACCTACATATACATACATACATACATACATGCACACACATATATATATATATATATCTATTTAACAAATTAAAACAAAATAAAATACATATAAACATATTTCATTTTTTACAGGAAGAAAAGAATTCTCTAAAGAAAAAGAAAAAAAAAAAGAGAAAAAAAATGGTGATATTACAATTTCAAACTTCAATCATAAACTCATCCAAGGAAGTAAGTAAATTAATATAAAATTTTTTTTCGTTTCATATTCACTTACAAACTTATAAATATATCTATCGTTGTTTTTAATTTATTTTTAATTTCATTTTTATCTATATCTACATATATATATATATATATATACACACACATATACAACACACATATATGTATATATATATATGATATAAGATCAGATGAGCGAATAACAACGGAATCTGTTGTAACGATCTCCGAGTACTTATTTCATTATACTCGAGAAAATGAGGAAGATATGAGAAATACGTGTACTCTTATAAAATAATGATAATACTAGCTTGTATCTGAGCTAAGCTAAGTTAAGGAAGTAGAGAATCGATTCTGGTAACGGTTTTTAAGAAGTAACACGTAAGATTGAAACGACAGGAGCTCTCGTTCTTTTGGGCACACCAGGATAATTAGCCCGTGTCTTCGACACGCTTGAAAATTTTTCGGACATTTATTTTTTTATGCTAAGGGAAGAAGAACGGACTCTATTATTTCCGAGCGTAACATTTAAAAAAAAAAAAAACAAAGAAAAAAAAATGTTACCAGAACAAAATCAAACAATTTTTTACTGGATTGTGTTAACATCATTTACTTTAGTATACTTTTATTGTAGTATACTATATTGTTCAGTATATGTGTATGTATGTGTAACATTTTTAGAAAATTTTTAATGTAATAATTTTATTTATATGTAATTATAAATAATGTAATTTTGTATATATATATATATATATATATATATATATATATATATCATATTATTTATAATTATGATAGTAATATATGTGAATAATATATGATTAATATCGTATATATGTATATTATTTATATGTTAATAATATCTTTGAATTTTTATATGTATAGATATGTAATATCTCTTTCTATATATATATATATATATATATATATATATATATATATAATAGTATATTATAATGTATAATAGTACTTTTATGTAATATACATAAATATATACATGTAATACATAATAAGTATATATATATAATACATAAACTAATTTTCTGTTTCTCTCTATTTCTTTAATAATGTTATATAAAAAAAATTAATTATTTATTATATTATTATACTGATAATATAATACTAATAATACTATAATATTAATAGTATACTGTAATACACATATATTATTGTTATTATTATTATTATTATTATTATATAAAAATATAAGTACTATTATATATAATATTTTCATTAAAAATTATAGACAAATTTCAATAAAAGGATCATTTCTATTAATTTCTTATTGATAAATTAGATATCAGGCAAATTAGAATTTAAAATAGAATGAATTTACATAAAGGATATTACAGATAAGAAAGATAGATCATTTCGATTGGTTCGATTTGTCCTAAATTTTCTTTTAATAACTTTATACAATATCGAAAAAAAATGTTTTATCAACATATACACACATACACACACGCACGAACAGAGAGAGAGAGAGAGAGAGAGATAGATATATATACAAAAAATAAATACAATATTCGATTTAAATCGAGGTTTCGTTCTTGTTATCGTTATACTCGACACGAACGTAAACGTCCTTCACCTTTTCAGTCATGATGTTATAATGCAAAAATATACATAACTTGGTATATAAAACCGTTATACATTTATATATATATATATATATATGTACATGTAAAAAATAGGACTAACGTTAGATTCTAATGAAAGTGACGGTGAACCTGTTATTCTTTCAAAAAATTAATTTATATATACATATATCTGTTTATATCAAAATATATAAATGTATATTCAAATGAAAGAGAGAGAGAGAGAGAGAGAGAGAGAGACAGAGTTATCGATGAAAAGTTTGTAATACGATAAGCTCCATATATTTTGGTGTAAAGGTCACATCTCTCTGTACGATTCAAATTACATACATGTTGATCTTGTTCTATCCTACGAATAAATGTTAAATCTTACGTTCGACAAATGTACACATTGAAAATGTTTACACGTCGATATTTATTAATATATCAAACATTTCATATTTAATAAAATCTATATAATTAATTAACTTACACACACACACACACACACATATACACATACACACACATAATTCAAGTTATAAAACAATAAATAATTTTTCGAATCGGATTACATATATAAATGATAAATATATAAACACTTACTTTCGGAGCCACTTGAATACGCCTAACATTCCCATAACGTGATCGAACCAGCACAACAAAAATCCTCTTTTTTATTTGTCGATTTTGACTTCTCTGTGATCGATATTTATTCTTCTTATTTTTTCTCTTTACTTTTACAGTACAAGGAATCAAAAGAAGAAACAATAGAAGTGATATAAAGAAGCAAATGAACGCGTAACGAATCTCCTCCTCCTCGTCTCGCGACACTTCGCGATCGTCTGACAACAGTACGTTTCCAAACATTTGTTCGCACTGCCAACGTTAGCTCGTCTCTCTCTCTCCCTTTATCTATCTTTCTCTCTCTCTCTCTTTCTCTTCCCCACTTTTATACAGTCCACCCCACCCCCTCCCCTCCTACGTCTTGCTTATTTGCTCTTCAAGAGGAGTTGTGGGATTTCTGTTGATATTCAGAAGGAAGGGGGGTGAGAGGGTGGGAGAGAGAGACAGAGAGAGAGAGAGAGAGAGAGAGAGAAGGAGTTTAATACTTTTGATTCTCTCTCTTTCTCTGTCTCTCTCTGTGTGTCTCTGTCTCTGTCTCTGTCTCTGTCTCTGTCTCTGTCTTTCTTTTCTGTATCATGTAGCTCTTCCTTCTTTTTTTCTCTCTTTTTGTTATTTTTGTTTGTCCTTCTTATTCTTCATTCTTTGAATTTTAATATCATTTTCATTTTTTTTATCTTTCTTTTTTCTTTTTTTTTTTTTTTTTTTTGGAGGGATTTGTTTGGTCGTGACTTGTTTTCCTTTTTAGATCTAATTTCTGGTTTTATTCATTCGTATGGGAATGTAATGAAGTATTATATCTGTATTGTTGTTGTATGTATATATGTAGATAGATGTATATATATATATATATATATATATATATATATATATTTGTATGTATATTGTGTAATATATTTGAGTATGTTAATATTTGTATATTACCTTCAGGTATGATATAAGTATATATATATATGTATTAGATATATTAGATTATATGTATTAATATATTGTTAATATTTTTAGAATGGATAATTTCTTTTTAATTCTTTTTTTTTCTTCTTTTTAATTTTCCTATCGAATTTAATACCTTGTGAATCAATTTGATAATTAGATAATAACAGAAGCATCATTGTGAATATTAATTCGATAATTGAATACAAAAAGTAATCGTAAAAATTATAAAGTGAATTAATTCGATTAATTGGATATAGAAAAAAGAATACTAACTGGGTTATTTGAACGATTTAGATATTAGTCAAATTAATCCGTACGTTTTATTCAATGGTCAGAATTAATCTGATACGATTAGAGACAATGTTACCAGAATTGATCCGTTAACTGGATTAACATGCATGTAATGAATTTTATCAGAATTAATCTGATAAAATTCAGAGCAACGTTTTATAAGAATTAATTCCTTCTTTTTAAATCGTTCATACTCTGAATAAATATATACGAATACACACACATATATATATATATATAAATTATCACAATTAATTCAATACACAGATCAATGTTGCAATAATTATTAATTCATTAATTACGACAATATTTATTCATCCTTAGAAATTATAATCGAAATACTTGTTAGAAAAAAAAATTCATAATGCGAATAAATATATATATATATATTTAATATATATTATCACAATTAATTCAATATAAAGATCAACGTTGCAATAATTATTATTGTCGTGATTAAAATATTTATTATTCATTAACAACATCATTAGAAATTATACTCATTAGAAAAAAAAAAAAAAGAAAAAAAAAAAGATTTGATTTCTTTCTTATTTTTCTTTCTTTTCCATAGAACTGTGTAATACCTTGAAGGCGTTGCGTTGGAATTTATTCATTTTGGCGGCGGCTTCTCTTTCAAGTTAACGAGACCGACTACATTCAACGTTATCTAGTACGATATATAACCAAAAGGAATCACAGGGTATACACAGATACATCTGTAAGTACATACCTCGAGTTTGTTGGTGATGACGCAAAGAGAACGAGGAAATTAGACGAGTGGTCAAGAGAACGAATACGAATAGTTTTATAAATCAAGAGGAAATAATGAACGGCGGGTGAGTACTTGACAAAAGCATTTATTTAGCATGTATAACTTTTATGACGATGATTATTATTATTGTTATTATAATTATTAATCCAAAAAAAACAAGATCGACATTATATTTATATACTTAATTTTTCGAGATCTTGCAACAGTGACTTAAACTTTATTTATTTTATTTTTTTTTTATATATATATATATATTTTTTTTACTTGGTTTCTTCTTTGGACTTGAAGATTCATTATTATGAATCTCTCTCTCATATTTGTTTTTTTGCTATGATTGGTAAACAATGGTAATTAATTATTTTATAAAAAAAGAATAAAATAGTAATAAAGAATTATGTGTATATATATACAGGAGAATACTATGTGGTAATAGGATTTTTTTTTTTTTTTTTTTTTTTAAAGATAGACAGACGCAGTGTCCTATTGAAATAATGCGTTGCATTTTTTTGGCCTGACGTTTTTAACTTTTCAAGGTGCTTTCATTTCTTGTTTCACACAATATTTAAATGCCACATGACCTTCGTTCCGTTGCGGAGACTACGAAGAAGGAATAAAAATCAAAGTTATTCTATAGTTATTTCACATTTTCAAGTTCTCGTTACGAAACTGGATTTTTATTAAACGTATGATTTTTCTTTTTTCTTTTTCCTTGTAAAAGGAAACAAAAAAATTTCTTTAAATATTCTACTTTTTCTTTTTTTCTTTTATTTTTTATATGTATTACGAATTTAAAATTATATTCTTCTGTCTCTCTCTCTCTCTATATATATTTTTTTTTTTTTTTTTTTTTTTTTTTTTTAATAATTTTCCAGTTGTTTTTATTTTATTTAAATTTTCTTTTCCTAGAAATTATTTTTTACGTTACTTGTGCTTTTACTTATCAATTTTTTAATTTAATTAATTATATTATTATGTAATATATTATAATTTAATTTAATTAATTTATTCGTTCAATAAAAATCCAGCTGCAAGAGGATAAAAGTATAATATATTTGTATTTGTTATAAAAGTAAAGCAAGGTGGGGAAAAAGAGAAATAGGATGCCCCTGGAGAACGTTGTCCCTCCATGCATCGGTGTATCTCTGAATTTTGTAGTCTGATTACAGGCGCTCGACAAAGATATAGGTATATTTTATATAAGAAAAGAATTAAGAAATACTTTTTATGGGGTTACAAAAGGGATTATCTTTAAGATCATAACCTAAATCGTTCGTTAGATTTGTTATGATAAAAATTTAGAAAGATTCATATTGGAAATATTTTTTCCAATATAATTATTATTTTGGGAAAAAAATTTTGCAATATTTATATATATATATATATATATATATATATATATATGTACAAATGAACAATTTATTTGTTCGATGATACCTTAAATCCTCTCTTAAGACGATCTTTCATAATCGCTATAAACTCTTTGTAAGACAATTGTCCATCACCATCTTCATCAAATAATGCAAATACTGTGTCAATAATATGAGAAGAAAGTACAGATCCAGTACATATCTTAACAGCACGTTGAAATTCATCTGTAAATAAAAATCGATTTTTAAATGAGTGAATAGGTTAGAATAGGGAGGGGGGAGGTAAATAGAAATAACTAATAATGAAAAATTCATTTTTTATATACCTTTAGATATCGGATGATCAGCCAACGTATACATTTGCATGGCTATTGAAAAATCATCCAAATTATTTAAAAATTGATAGAAACGTCGAAACTCGTCGAAAGTAATACCGATTTGTAAATCGGATCGATCTATCATTCTTTCCAAATATTTATCGAATCTGCAAGAATTATTAATTCGTTCAATCTGTATCATATTTATATGAGTTATCAAATGATTACGCAATTTTTTTTTTTTTTTATGAAAATATCTTTTTTGATTTTATTTAACTCAATGATAAGAATTATATAATTCAATTGTAAAAATATAACGGAGCTTTCTGATAACGTATCAATGATATATAGTAAAATATATTTTACTATATAATAGTATAATATTATGGTAATATTATTTAAATAATATTATTTAGTAATTTGCTATTATTACACACATGCAAACGCATGCATTGACATATATATGAAAGAAATGAAAATTTAAATGAAAGAAATTTTAATAGATAGAAACCATCTTACTCGTCGATATCCAATTCAGTGTATCTTAGCAATATTTTAGCAAAATCCAATTCGTTTATAGTATCATGACCTTTGCTATATTCATGAAATTCCAATTCTAATACCTCGTGTTGTAGGTTCTCCATGAAACGACGGAAATCTTCGTATTTTAATTCATGGTTACCATCTTTTCCAAAGAAATGTATCATCAGGGTTGTATCCACTGCATGTCGTCTTTGTAGACCCTATATGTAACATAATTTATAATGAAGATTATATTTAAACCCACTATATAATTTTTAACAATTTCAAAATTTATTTAAATTCATTACTAATTTTAATAATTTCATTTAATTCCATTCAAAGAAAATTAATTATTTTTTATCTGAACATTTTTTATTGGTACTTTTTCTTTTCTTTCTAAGTATAAATTATAATCTTTACAATATTAATAAATAAGTATTAATAATAATTTAATACATATGTATATACACGATTAAAATTTATATTATTAAATTTTATCATATATACATAAGATATAATTTTGAATTGTTATTATCACAGACAATTAATATAATAATATCATATTCTTATATTTTCATATATTAATATCGTATGTTTCTTACAGATCTTATCAAAAATAATATTACATATAGTTGAGCTTAAATTCATAATCTGTTATAATCATGTTTACTTGAATATTGAACCTATACATGGTGAGCAGAAAAAGAAAATATAGAAAAGAAATTCAATCGATTTCATATTGAACGATGAAACATTTTCTTACCCTTAACAAGCAACTATTGATATCGAAAAATGACGTTGATTGTAAAACCGAAGAAAATCTTTCTTGTCAATACCTGATCATCGTTTATGTATTGTCCTTGGATCTCTTCAGGACTTTCTTGACGTTGATTCAAATGTTCCAACTCGTCTTTCGTTTCACCACCATGACGTCCTCTCCATGCATGACTAAAGACTTTTTCCATCTGCATCATATATGCATTAAAGAATGAAAGATAGAAGAAGAGAGAGAGAGAGAGAGAGAGATAGAATTATATATACAATATATATATAAAGAGAGAGAGAGAGAGAGAGAGAGAGAGAGAGATAGATAAAGATAATGATAGCAGGATAAATATGATTTGAAATTATGAAAAATTATTAAATTATTTTATGTAACAACATATACATGCAAACATATATAAACATACACTCACGCACACACTCGTGCACTCATATACATATATTTATTAGAAATTATACACACATTATATTTGCACGACATTAATGAGACAGGAATGATTTTTTCGTTTTCCAGCATTTAATGTATCTGAAATAGAAGTTTGAAAAATGCATTAGCATAAAAAGTAGGTTAGAAAGAGAAAGAGAGAGAGAGAGAGAGAGAAATAGTAAGGGTGGCAGGGGCGAAATGCATATTATTTTATATTGTTATTTTGTGTGATTATTTTAGCTTAGGATTTGCATATATTAACAATTGTGACGAGTGTCTTGCAATTTTTTTTTTTCT
Source organism: Vespula vulgaris (assembly GCF_905475345.1). Lineage (NCBI taxonomy): Eukaryota > Metazoa > Arthropoda > Insecta > Hymenoptera > Vespidae > Vespula > Vespula vulgaris. Next base: position 1,365,610 of record NC_066609.1, read on the forward strand.
TATATTAATTCTTTTTTTTTTCTTTTTTTTTAATTGTATTAATTTTGTTCATTGGGATAATGTTTTCATAGTTTAATTTTGAATACAATAATTTTTTATGAAAGGAATGGACAATTTGTTAAAAAAGAAAAATAATTAATTGTAATATAATATATATATTATTATTATTATTTATATTATAGTTATAGTATATTATAGCTACAATACACAATAATTTATATATATATATATAATTTTTTTATATTATTAATTAATTATAATATTTATATGTATATTACTTATATACAAAAATTACTAATTATTATATATATATGTTTATGTAACTAAGTATTAATATTATTGATCAAATTAATTATATATATATATATATATTTAAATATAAATTAATTATTATGCATACATAACTTTTTTTTTTGTTAGAAGATAATTTGGCAGTAATCTGTTAAGTCGTTATATAATAAGGGTACAAAAAATAAATAAAAAAAAGAACACTTGTTTATTTATTTATTTCTTTTTTTTTCTTTCATTTTTAAACCAACACCACAACACGGACTTACATAAGAAACAGGGATGAAATTATCGGTCTTGTTCGTTTGTACGTGTACAACACGAAGTTTTATAGTCGCTTCAGTTTCTTCGCATGGTGTCAATATTTGTTGCAACTGATAGGTTGAAATGAAAACAATAGTAACATAAATAAATAAATAAAAAAATATATTATAAATAAGTAAAACTTATATTAATCGATAGAGTTGCAACATGTGTCAAGGACAACGTGTTATAAACATTGTTTCGTTCATTTTTAATTTGTCAAAAGAAAATTAATTGAATAAATTAAAAATAAGTAATTATGAAAGTAAAATGTTTTATGAATCGCAAAGCAAAAGGGGAAAAGAAAAGAGACAAGCTTTGAAAGGAAAAGAAATAATTTATAAAAATCCAAAAAAAAAAAAAAAGAAATTGGAATCTTTATGATAACGTAAAAAGTTAATAAAGCAATGATGATGATAATAATAATATTATTATTGTATAATAATACTAATTATTATTTTTATTATTGTTATTACTTATGTTTTGTGCTGAAATTATGAAAGATTATAATGAAAAAGATAGTATTAGTCATCGTTATCAAATTATTATGACGCGTTTGTGTTAACCCTCTATAACTCAATTAATTCTATTTCTTTTTTGCATATTTAAATAATTTTTTGATCACGCAATTGTTTCTTATGGAATATTATATTATACATAATATTGTTATAATATTACTTGTATTAATATATTTATATTGTCATAAATATTATATTAGTTCTATAATATTTATATATTATTACATATGAATATATTTATACGATATATAATATATATATATATAAATAATATTAATAACTAATATTATACTAATATAATATAATTATATATACTTGTTATAATATATTATATCTTTTATAATACTATACACACACACATAGAGACATATATATGTACATACACATACATATAAAGTAATATGGTGTTATAGAGGATCAATTAATATTTTTTTCTTTCTTTATGATCTCTTTATATACCCTGATAAAATTGTAAATGATAAAACATGAAATTGCACAAATTAATTATATAAGTTATTATGAGTTAGTATCGATATATATATATATATATATATATATATATATATATATATCATTTCGATTTTTTGCACTCTCTTAAAAGTAGAGATCAGAGTCAAAACTCACTGCACGTTTCGTCGTTTCGTCGAGATCACGTTCCTTCAAGCTTCCACCAAACAATCGCCGAATCTGGTACAAAATTTTAGATGAGCTTTTTATTATCATTTCTCTTGATTTTTTTTTTTTTCCAATTGTCGAATAGTCGAGCAATATAAAAAATGTATATATAAAAGGAAAAAAAAAAAAATAAATAAATAAAATAAAAACTTATCATCTTCTTCAAGATTCAACTAAAATTTTTGTACGACGATATTACAATTATTTCAATAATTTCATTAAGCTGCAAAAAAGAGAAAATATTCTTGTGATTAGATCTCCTTTCTTGTATCTTTCATGGAACTGTTATCAAATGTTTCTATTACATACATACATAAGTACATACATACCTACATACATACATACATACACATATACGTACATACACACATAAATATATAGTTTAAAAAAATACTTTTCTAAGATGATAAGCTGGACATGCAAAAAATGATAAACATTCGACATACATATATATAATGAAATATTGTTCAAACATACTAAAAATGATCCTATCAAATATTATTTCTTGATTTTCAAAATTAACCTATTATTAGAATCATATGTTTTATATAAGAATTATTGTCCATAATGATTGTTATTCCTTTATTTATTTATTTATTTATTTATTTATTTATTTATTTTTTTGTCAAAATTATTCTTATCATTCCCCAAAAATTATTACACGTCAAAAAGTCTTTCAAAATCTTTTTTTATTTTTAAGATTAGCCTTTTAATAAATATATTATGCGTTCTATAAAAATTGTTATATATGTAACAATTGTTAAAAATTTGTTAGTTCCTTTTTTTCTTTTTCTTTTTTTTTTTTTTTTTTTTCTTTTCAATTTATCTTTAATCTAATTTACGTTGAAATATTACGTTATGCGACAATTATTAAAAATTTCTGTATGTATATATTTTATTTATTTATTTGTTTTAATTAAGATTATCTTCTATCTGAATAACGAGTTACTATGAGTATCATTATATAGATAATCGTTTAGAATCTTTTTTTCATATTTTACTTTCTTTTCTTTTCTTTTTTTTTTTTTTTTTATTATTATTATTTTTCTTTCTCTTTTTAATCTGTCAAGATTATATTTAATTTATTAGTTTTCTTAGATACGATCGTTTTTAGTCTATAATATTTTATTCTTATATACCAATAAAATGATAATTCGATTTTATTCTTATATAAAAGATGATAATTCGAGATAATCGAAATATATATAATTAAAGATAACAAATCGTTTAGATAATTCTTACCACGAGGAACTCGGTCTTATCCACACGTTCGTTGCCATCGGTATCGAACATGTTGAAAGCAATGTGAAAACCAGTTTTCGGCTCTGCAACGAAAGCATTGATCATAATAAAAATACTAATAAAAATAATAAAAAGAAGTAGAAGAAGTAGAAGAAGAAGAAGAAGAAGAAGTAAAAGAATTATGATGCGTATTCATCTCGAGTGAAATTATTTTAATGATTAGTTTAATAATTAAAAACAATTACATTTATGTATATGTATATATATATATAATGTGTATATATATATATATATATACACATATATAATAATGCAGTTAATTACTTTTCATGAAAGTTATACTATAATATTAAATACTACATACTATGTAATAAATTTCAATCTTGAATATTATTATAATATATATCTACATCCAAACTGTGATAATAAAATTCAAGATTATTATTATTTTATATATATATATATACAACTTTATTATTCATTTATATATTATAACAAACTTTTTATAACTTTATACATACATATATTCATTTGTATAAAATTATAATAATCAATTTTAATTCTAGCTCCATTTCCAAATGAAATACAATAACAATATAAAGATAAATATATATATATATCTCTATCTCGTAGACCACCAAGAATATAATGTATACACTGTAAATGTCACGAGATCATTTTAATATGCAAAATAAGGAACCTAAGCGACGTATGGATCATCTTTTTCTTCTTTTTCGTTTCTTGACAGTGAAAACTTTATAATAAAGACGTCGTTAACCGACATAACTACAGGGGTTTGCAAGTTGTTCTTAAATAAGAAAGATGGCTAACGTTGATACACATGCTCACATATACACACATCTTTCTCTTTCTATCTCTATCTTTCTGGATGTTGTAATTTTAAAATGAAAAGAACACAAGTGTTATCGGTAAAAGAGAGAGAGAAACAGAGAGAGAGACTCTCTTCGTTTGATCTTGGAAGATAGATGAATGCACCGTTCTCTTATAGTTAACTTCTATCTCACTCAAACTCACACTCTCCCACTCTATCTATCTATCTATCTATCTCTGTTTCACTCAATAATATAAGATATACAGGGTGTCTCATTTTATAAACTCATTTTATGATACCAGACATTTATGAATTTTCCTAAAAAAAAAAAAAAAAATATTTCTGTATAAAAATTGTTGGATTTCTTTTTTTTTTCTTTTTCTTTTTTTTTTTTAACACGAAAGTTAACATCAATCGCAACTTTTCTTCATAGATGTCGCCTTAGTCGTGACATCAAAGTCGTAGCAACTTTTTAATTTTTCCAATACTAATACATATTTTAATACTTAATGAGGAATTAAAATAATAATCGTAAAGAGATCGTTAATACGAATTATGGTGTTTTGAATGTTATTAACAAATCGCGTTTATGCGATCAATATTCTTGTTCCAAATAAGAATTCATTAATCAGTCTTTTTTTTAATCAATTAATCAATCAATTAATTAATTAATTTCTTGTTAGTCCGATAGTAATAAAGAACATATCGATGTAGAAATATCGATAAAAAATGATAAATCAAATACGCACGTTGATCTCTTCTTAACATTTTCAATAACATTTTTTAAGGTTAAGAAAAAAGAAAAGAAAAAAAAAAAAGAAAATCACTTCTTTGTCTCGAGAAAAGTGCCATCTATGATACAATTGGAACTAACGTTATATTAAAAAGAAAAAAGAAAGAAAAAAAAAAATGAGGAATCAGACAACTCCCGTTTAAATTGAATATACAATATTTGGTCATATAATTTTTAATGAGACACCCTGTATCTATTCATATATCTATCTATATACATATATATGTGTGTACATATTCGCATAGTTCTGTGGCGAGCATGCATGCAATACATGGTAGCTATGTAATTTCCTCTTGACTAAATTGGTAGACCGCGCAAGTATTATCGTTGAACTTACTTGTCAGAATGGATAGAAGAAACAGGTACTCCGTGTAAGAAATTATACCTGAAAACGGGGAAAGGTTTATAATTAATGTTATTAAGTTTTAAATGATTCGTCTTGTAATGAGAACAGCTATATAACTCTCTCTCTCTCTCTCTCTCTCTCTCTCTCTCTCTCTCTCTCTCTTTGCCTTTCTCTCTCTTTCTATCTATCTATCTATCTATCTATCTATCTATCTATCTATCTATCTCTTTTTCCTTCTTTGTCTTATTTTTACTAATTATTACTTCGATTTCGTTAATTTGACGAAGAGATCTACGTCCCACGTAAATACATACATACGTATGTAATCATGTTCACGAGTAGGTTTTATTTAAATTATTTACCAATTTACAGTGTTTCTTTTCTTTTTTCTTTTTCTTTTTTCTTTTGCTCGATCGACGACTGTATCACTTTTTTATTATTCAATGATTAGATCAATAGAATTATTTTTTTAGGAGTTCGTAAATTTCCTTTTTTTTTCTTTTTTTTTTTTAATCAACGATAATGTTCGTTGGCTGTTCTCGTTATTCATCGATCGAATCAATGAAATTGTTTAGAAATTTTAATGATTCTTCTTCTTTTTCTTTTCTTTTCTTTTTTTTTTTTTTTCTTTAATCGTTTCGTACAATCGCAGAGATGATTAATTTCAATAATCGATTTCTCAAAATTGAAAGAACGAGATTAGCGAATGGGGATAATTTTCAAAAAAAAAAAAAAAAAAAAATTATAATTACTAACAATTTCGTTGACTAATAATCCACTCACTGATCACAGTAATTACTCGATATAATTAATTTCCCTTCGGGCTTTCGTTTCCATTTAAATATCATTCGCGATTAAACGATCGCGACACAATGTTCATTGTAATTAAAATCCACGTTATTGATAATCAATCGTAATTAATTATTCTACTCTAATAAAATTTCTACACACACACACATACACACACGCACACATCCACAACGACACACATTTCATTCACATTCTCGAGCCTCTTTTGAAAAAATTATTAGAACGATAATATAATTATTCAAACGATGATCAATATCTAATAATATATATAACGCTTAATATTCGATTTCGAGGAAAATGATGAGGATTAGAAGATTAGATACGCCTCATAAGTTCCTAGGTATTTTTCTTTTCTTTTTTCTTTTTTTCTTTTTTCAAAAATTTTTTCTTTTTCTTTTTCTTTTCCTTTTTCATTCACGTATATCGAACGACGACGTTCTGACCACTCACAAATAATTTCCAAATCTAATGGTCACTTCTGACCCCTTACACTTACACTTACACTTACACTTATACCAAAGTGTCGATTCAAATGTCCTCGGAATTTCATTGGTGTATCATCCATATCTTTTCCCTCGCATCATATACAACTATACTAACGATCCAAATTTATACCGACGTTGTTAACCATCAAAAGATTTTTTTTCCTTTCACACGCCATAACCACCCCATAAAAATCTTTTTAGGATTAGAGAAGGACGAAAGGCGGTCCATTCGAGATTAGTGAAAGTCGATATGTTTTCAAGGACAACCTTTTCTTCTTCCCCTCTTTCCACCTTTCCTCCCCTCCCCAACCTCCCCACTCCTTCTCACCAATCTACCCTCACTGTCTTTCTTTCAATCTTTTTGAAACACGTTTTTTTATTATTATTATTTTATTATTTTTATTATTATTTTTATCATTATTGGTATTGTTGTTGTTGTTCGATTTTTTTTTTTTTTTTTTGATTCTAACGTCGTTCATTCACAAATGGATGACGAATCGAAAGGATTTGTATTTACGACGGTATTAACAGTTTTTTAAGTGACATTAAAAATCAATTAAAACACATTCTCGTAATCTCGTAAATTAAATGCTCTTTCGCAGTTCGTAAAATCACGAGTTCTTTTCTTTTTCTTCTTCTTCTTTTTTTTTTTTTTTTTTTTCTTGGAGTTATTTATCTTCGAAAAGAAAAACGAAGAAAGAAAGGAAAAGATTAGCATAGGTTAATAAATTCGTATGGGTGTGTCGGATTGAGTAGTTTCTGAATGATTTTCAAAATCGATTTATAATTGTCCCCTCGAGTTCTCGTGATATTTCTTTCGTTTGGTTTTTTTTTTCTTCTTTATTTTTTTTTTTTATTTTTGTTGATAGTAAAGCAACAAGCTTTCGATAAATTTATTTTCCTCTTCTAATCGGATAAAAGATTAGAATCGAACTATCACGAGAGAGTATATAAATAATTCGATTTTTTAGATAGGAATGTATGAATTAGAAAGAAACTAGAAATTTTTGTTTTTATAATTATATATACATATATATATATATACATATATATATATATATATATACAAAAATAATAATAAATTCATATATGTACGTACGAACGTATATGAGTATATATGTACATTCATACAAAGAAAGAGAAAGACAGAGAAACAAAAAGAGAAGATACACACGTACAAACATACACACACACAAATATACATGTAACTAGTTTATAGATCCTATCCTATATGTTTGATCCTATTGATAAAATGAGTGCTAATGGTATGGTCATTACGCGGTATAATTTAATGGGAATGCAACGCGTCGTTTTCTGTTAACTACGATAAGGAAGCAGTATCTTTTCTCTCTCTCTCTCTTTCATTATTTTTTAATTCCTATTTATACTTCTCTTTTTAGAATCTATCCATACATACTCGCAAAATCTTATATATATATATACATATATATATATAAATATTTCTCTGTATGTGTTTATGTCAGTACGTCTCCATACATACATACGTACATATATACGTTAAGCTCAATCTTCCGAGCCGTTTATAATCGTTCCGATTATACGAACGACCGCTTTGGATATCTTCAAAGCAATATCTATCCGCAACTCGAACTCGTTTATCTGCCAACGGAATTTCTGGCTCGTGACACGCATGCGTGCACGCACTCGAAGATAGATAGACAGAGAGAGATAGATAGATACGAGAGATAGAAAGAGAGACAGAGAAGGAAAGAGAGAGAAAGAGAGAAAGATAGAAAGATAGAAAGAGAGAGAGAGAGAGAGAGAGAGTTGCAAGAAACTCGTTATTAAAGGGAGGTGTGAGACTGGTTAACCCTCCTCCTCCTCTTCCTCCTCTCCTCCTCTTTCTATCTCTTTCTCATCTCACCTCACCCTAACTTCTCTTTATCTCTCTCTCTCTCTCTCTCTTTTCTCTTTTTTTCTTTTACTTCGTACCACCATCCCCCTCTACTCTTCTTTACTTCGTCAATCTCTACCCCCCACCACTTTCTCTTCATCCCCTCCCATTCCCCCCTCCGCCATCTCTGTGCGTGACTATTTGCATTTCCATTAGCGCGACAAACGTGAGGCGAACGCGAAACTGCACGGGTTAAAATATATTTAAGTTTGTATGTATATACTTATGTATGTATGTATGTATGTATGTATGTATGTATGTATGTATGTAGTAGTTTTTCTCTTCCTTAGTAGTAAACAGTTTAAAGCAGAAATTTTGTTTCCCCTGATCATTGTGTCCCTATCTAAACGTGTTTAATTTGACACATTTTTATCTCGCGGGCGAAATGTAATTTGTAAAATTTCTCGTAATGATAATGATAATGATTCTGTGGTAAATTATATACATATGTAGGTTGTTTGTTATAAGGTTGTTTTTGAATCGGGGGAGGTGGTAATCGAACGATTGATCGTTCAGGATTATGGTGTAATCGTTTATGGTTATCTTTAGAGTCTTTAGATATTTTTTGTTTAGTATTTCATCGTAAGATCATCGATCTTCTTTTTATTTTATTTTATTTTATTTTATTTTTTGTAACTATCTTGAGATTTTATGCGAGATTAATAACGATCTAAATTAATATTCTAATCTTTCATTCGACATTTGCAAGATAATTAGTTTTTGTTTAACGAAAATTTTAAAGAAGAAAGAAAAGCAATGACAATTAACGAAAATCGAACGAAAAGTAATTTCTTAGAATAAAAATATATATTATTACCATGTGTAATCTTATTTAAATTTTGTGATACAAATAAAAAGTAAAAGATTATATTCGTTGTTAATATAATATTATTGAAACATATACATGTATATATAATTTTTTTTATTAAACGATAATATTACTATCGTTTAATATTATCATTTAAATTAAAAAATTTTATATATATATATATAATATATATCAAAGAAAGTAAATTATAGTGCTTATATAAAAAATATAATCAACGTTTTTTATTCTCTCTCTCTCTCTCTCTTTTTTTTTTTTTTAAACTAGACACGTCACATCTAACATCTATATAAAAATCTTGTTGTACATAATTACTACTCGTTGTGCTGTTTAATATACACCAATCTAATTCAGATTCATCTTACCCTTGTCTCTCAAGCCTCGAAACATATGCGGACTTCCATGGCGTAGCGAAGGTATGGCGTTTCCCATCACTTCCAATTCCTTATCCGACAGCACTCGTCTCTTTAATCTTGCTGAAAAAGCAAGTTTTTTCTTTTTTAAATTTTTTTTTGTTTCTGTTTTTTTTCTTTTTTTTTCTTTTTCGTCTTAATTCTCCGAACGACAGAGGACGTACTACTCCATCTAATCTAACGATTATATTTTCTTTCTTTCTTTTTTTTTTTTATTTTTATTTTTTAAGATCAAAAGATTCGAGGATTGAAGATCTAACGACAAACGTTTCTGCGTAAAAAAATCATTCGTTACTTTTGAACGTACGCTTATCGCAATATTTATACGTGACCTTGAACCCTTTACACTTTCGTTGAAGCTTCTAAAAAAAATATTTCTTTTCTTCAAAATATTCTAAAACCTTTCGAATGATTCACGAACGATTTAAAAGGATCGACGCGATCATTTCTTTATCGTTCGATCTATTTCGATGAGTATATTTTCAATTGTTTCTTTTCTTCCTTTCTTTCTTTCTTTTTTTTTCAAAATTAGATGGATCTTAGTTAAAGATAGGATTATTCTTATGATCGATTTTATTTAAATCTCTTCTATGTTTTTTCGTTTGTCTTTGTGTTTGTGTTTGTTCTTATTTATCTATATATAATCGCATGTGTGTGTGTGTGTGTGTGTGTGTGTATTTGTACGTATACTTACGTCTTGGTTCAGATTCTACAACACTGTCGAGGAAATCTTGCGGAGTCATGTAAAGTTGCCCATCGTATTCGACCGATGCAAATTTGATAAATCTCTTTTCCCTCATCGTTAATTTCACGGCTCTTTGTATGTCATCATCGCGCTGAAATATTTAATTAAATTAATTATATATATATATATGTATATATATATATAGATGGATAGAAATAATTATCTAATCTCTAATAAAGTTATTAGAGCATAATTGGAAATTGGCAAATTTGGTTGATTATGAAAATTTTTTAGTAATTGAGATTATTCTTTTTTTATTATTTACATACGTAATCTGTGTGTGTATGTGTGTATGTAACTTGTTATTAAATAAATATATATATATATTTAAATATATTTTTTTTATTGTTTAATTATATAATATATTATCGCAATAATTAAAATTATTATTTCAAATATTCGCGACGTTATTTTTTTCGATAGAAACAATTCATTATTACTATCATTATTATTATTATTATTATTATTATTATTATTATTATTATTATTATTATTATTATTATATTGTTTAAATAATGTTCTATTCAAAGTTATTATCTTCCATTTTATTTAATCTTCCTTTATAAACACTTGATCAAGATTTTCATATATATTTATATATCGTTCGTACCATTATTTATTTCCATCAAAATTATCGAGATTAAAATAACGACGGTCAACAAATTTTTCGAATAATAATAACAACAACAACAACAACAACAATAATAATAATAATAACTTATCGAAAAGAGAAAAATCAATATACAAAAGAAAGAATGTAGAAGTAAGAAATAAGTTATAAGAAAGAGACAGAGAGAAAGAAAAACAGAGATATAGATAGAGAGAAAGAGAAAGGAAGAGAGAAATACGCATCTTTTATTCAGAGAGTCTCCCGCGAAAAAATTCACGCGAATAAAGATGTCACTTGTGTTACAAGAAAGAGAGAGAAACAGAAACAGAAACAGAGACAGAGATAGAGAATACGAGAGAACGAGAGAGAGAGAGAGAGATAGAGATAGAGTGTAACCAGTGCGCCTACACTTTGACTTCCTTTTTATACCATTCTTTTCTTTAAAATCATTCTTTTTATCTTTAATGCATGTTACACACAAACATACATATATATATATTTAAATAAATTATGTTCTTGAAATTCACAGTTCAATATTTTCTAACAAATTATACATACACACGTATTACATATATAGACGTAAGAAAGGATTTACCGATGATCTAGAATTGATGATCAAAAAAAAAAAAAAAAAAAAAAGAAGAAAAAGAAGCGAACGAATTCTCGCACAAAAGCAGACTTGTTCGAATGTTTTTTCCCACCCCTCCTTCGTCACCCACTTCGTAATAAAATTCTATCTTCTTTTTTACATTGATCTTTTTCTTTTTCTTCCTTTAAATTCTCTCACGATCGAAATCGAAGATCGAATTTCAGAGAGCGTTTATTATTATATTAATCGTCTTCACTTTTAACGATAGATATTCGTCGGACTTCTTTTTCATATCGAAATTCTTTTCGTTCCTCGTACGTCTTTATTTCTTTTCTTTTCTTTTTTTTTTTCTTTCTAAATGGCGTTAGTTCGTTCCCCTTTTCAAACGATCGCATGTGTCGTTAATCCGAAAGATTAGATTTCAAAAGTGTTAATTCATTATTTCTGACGAAGACCATTCGCATGCTCGATTCGATCTCGAAATCTCCATTTGTTCTTCTCCGGGGTGGGTTTTTTTTAACCATCTTACACATCGGAACCTTTTTATCGCCTCGAGCTGACATTTTTAATGGTGAGGAACAACTCACAGATTGTATATGTGTGTATGTGTGTGTGTGTGTGTGTGTATATGTGTGAGAGAAAGAGAGAGATTGAGAGAAGATTTGCGATCCGTTGAAATTAGAAAATTCTCTAAGCAACCTTTTAAAATGCCGCTTCTGAGGAATTCTTTGTTAATCCCACTTCAAGGTCATCTACATAGCTTTACCAAACATAGGTAGAAATTGTTACGAAAGATAGTTTCCATATGTGTGCGTGTGTATGTGTATGTGTATGTGTATGTTCATTTAAAAATGTTTAATATAATTTCAAATACATATATCAAGGATGAAGACATTTTTATTTATTTATTTTTTTATTGTCTGTTTAGACGTAAAATAAAAAATAGTATTACCAAAATATTCCAAAGAAGAAAGAGAAGAGAGAAAAGAAAAAATAAGTTTAGATTAAAAAAATATTGAAAATATTCAAAAGTAAAAATATAGGCATTATATGTATATATATATATATATATATATATATATATATATATTTAGATATAAAATATTAATCATTTTCGATACGAGAAGAAAAAAAAAATTATTACTTATTTTGACGTATGAAGTACTAACTTGTTTTCTTTTCTTTTTTTTTTTTTTTTTTTTTTTTTTTAACATTTCAAATAAAACAATACTAAATAGCAAGACTTTAACTTCATCTGAATATTTTGATAACATATTACGTCTTTATACTTAAATATAAAATATGCAGAATATTCAAAAACAAGGAAAAACACGAAAACAAATATTCTATAGCTTTACATTATTTAGATAAGACACTGCAAAACGTTTTTTTCGATATAAAATACAACACAAATAATTATATTATTTATTTAAATGTAATATATTATTTCATATCAAAATAATGAATATAATGTCATTTATATATCGATAAAAAATTATTACAAATTTCGATGTTACTTATTAGCCAATTCACACACACACATATATATTTTATGTTTCGATTTCTAATTATTATTTTTCTATGGGATTTGGTAATACGTCAATAAAGAACGAGCCTGTGATCTCGCGAACGAGAATATTTCCGCGAGAATGAATTAATGTTTGTAGTATACTCGTAAATCCTGTTCTGGGTTGTCTCTCTTTCTTTCTCTCTCTCTCTCTCTCTTTTTCTTTCTTTCTCTCTTTCCCTGTCCTTGTTTCGTTTCTTCACCTCAGCTAACGCGAGAGACATCCCAGAGATTTATAGACTATGCCTGTAGTATCCTCGAACTACATATCTCTTTGACAAAAAAAAAAGGAAGAAAGAAAGCAAAAAAAAAAAAAAGAAAAAAAGAATAAATAAATCAAAAATAAAATTGAGAAAAAAAATACTCTCCTCAAAAAAAGTCCCCTCCCTCTCTCTCTCTCTCTCTCTCTCTCTCTCTCCTCGATCACGAAAAAAAAGAGTCGAAAAAGAAAAAAAAAGAATTAATAAATAACAAAAACAAAAAAAAGAGAAGAACAAAGAGAGAGAAAAATTCGAGAGACATATTTACGTTTTACTACCTACGAACATGTAGTATCTACAAATTGTCGTGTCGAACTTGTTTGAATTTCCCGCCACATTTTTCATATTTGCGATCTTCCTTGTAAGATCAAGTACGTGTTCTCTTTCTTTCTTTCTTTTCTTTTTTTTTCTTTTTTCCTTTTTTTTTTTCTTTCTTGACGCACAAATATTCCATTTTTTATTATCTATTTTTTAAAATTATATATATATATACACACATATGTATATATACATAGAAGCATATAGATACATGCGAGCGTGCTCGCTCTATATATCTCATTATGGACGCAAAACGTTTACAGGATCACATAGGGAGACATTAATCTTCTCGGAGTGCTCTCGACGATGTCAAAAAAAATCTCACTCCTTTGTATAAGTACGGTATACGTGGCTATCCTACATAACCATGTATATATGTGTATCTGTGTTTCTTCGTGTGTGCGTTCTGTTTGTCGCGTTGAACGTGACCGTGTTCTCTTTTACGAATCACGCTCTAATTTATTCTAAGAAAGAAAACAAAAAGAAGAAGAAGAAGAAGTGTGTATTTTAAAAGACACACCGTGTGGAAGGGACTGATTAAAGAAAATAAGAACTGAAAAATTAAAAAAAATTAGAAAAAAGAAAGATGGCGGAATACAGGGAGGGTGGAGAGATGATATGCAAAGGAAAATTTTCTTTTTGACTTTTTTCCGTCATTTCTTCCTAAAGAAAAAAAAAAGAAGAGGAAGAAAGAAAAAGAAATCAAACGATCAAACAGAATAAAAGAAAGAGAGGGTGAAAAAAAAAAAGGAAAAAACGAAAGAAAGAAAGAAAGAAAGATGGCGGATAAGAAAGTTCGTCCCATCGTCAACGTTTTTCGTTTTAATGGAGAATCTCGTTCGATCAATATTCCGAACAAGTACCATCCTTCCTTCCTTCCTTTCTTCTTTCTTTCTTTCTTTCTTCCTTCCTTCCTTCCTTTCTTCTTTCTTCTACTTGGAATATCCTTCGGTAAAACGAAAGCTGATGCGAGTGTTCGCTGTTGGCACATCCTTTGCGTGCCTACTGGATCTGGAAGGGTGTTAGGCCGGCATGTTAGCGGTCGACGTAATGACAGGCGCGGTGAACATTATGCTAAGTGCGATCTCGTTCTTCTTTTTCTTTTTTATTTTATTATTTTTTTTTTTGGAAGGTGGGAGAAGGGTGTTGTTTCATTTTTCTCTCCTTTCTTTCTTTCTTTCTTTCTTTCTTTTTTTCTTGCTTGCTTTCTTTCTTTCTTTTTTTCTTTTTTTTGTTGTGCTTTACTACTACTACTACTACTACTACTTTATTGTTATTATTACTCTACTACTTTTCTATTACTATTACTCTATTCCTATTATTACTATTATTACTCTAATATTACTATAATTACTATATTGCTATTACTACATTATTATTATATTACTATTATTATTATTATTATTATTATTATTATTATTATTATTATTATTATTACATTACTATTATATTATTATTATTATTATTACATTACTATTATTATTCTTATTACTATTACTACTATTATTGCAGCTATTATTATTGTTAACATTGTTGTTATCATTTTTCTTTTTTCTTAGCTTTTATTTTCTCTCTCTCTCTCTCTCTCTCTCTCTGTCTTTCTTTCTTTCTTTCTTTATATATTTTATTTTCATTTTTCTTTATCTTTATTAATGCATTACTACCATCTTTCTCTCTCTCTTTTTTTTTTTACTTATTTTTCACTATTTCTCTTTCTCTCTTTTCTATTTTCAAGTTTCGGTATCATCATTTTTCTCTTTCATCATATATAATATAATATTATAAGTATATTAATCTCTGAGTATCTAAAACTTTCACACGTTATATAATATTGTTTTGAAACATGATCAAAAAATTTTCTAATCGTTCAGATTTTCGCATTAACGAAACGTCATGCGTTTTACAAATGACATTTTGTTTTTTTTGCAATTATCTTTTTACAAACGTTCCAATTGGAAATTACACTCTCTTTATTTCTTAATTTTATTTGACAAAACAAATAATATTCCACGAAAGATTAATTCGTATCGGAGTTCTTGTCGAACGTTAACGTTTCTGTCGCGTAATCGAAATAAAAAAAAAAAAACAAACAAACAAACAAAAACAAAAACAACAAATTTCGTTTCGCTGATAGATTAAAATCTCATTTCCTTTTAATAGAAATCACTCCTTTCTTTTTTCTCGTTTTTTGTTTTTTCTTCTCCTCTCCTCTCACTATCACCTCTCACCACCCCCTCCCACCACCTGCCGGAACCTCTGATTCAATATCTCCTAGAAACTAAACGAAATTAAATCCGTTACGAAAAGAAAACCGATAGAGAAAATCGAATGCAATAACTCTCGTAGATAGCAATTTCTAATCGTATCTAAATGATTTATATTCTTACAAGTTGAAGAACTCGTTACGATTCGAAGAGTACGTGATAACTAATTAAATCTCGATCTCTCGATATCGTCGGGAGCACGCGTGTGTCTCCGAGGTGTTGTATCGCACTAAAGGCTGTCAAGAAAAAATAAAAAAAAAAAGACAAAAAAATATATGTGTGTGTGTGTATATATATATATATATATATATATATATATATAAGGTGCTCCCTCCCAAAAAAAAAAATAAAAAAATAAAAAAGAAAAAAGAGAAGAAATCAACAAGAAAGGATAAGAAACTTGTGCAAGAGAAGGACAGATATATAGCGAATAGATATACGAAGATAGAGATAGAGATAGAATAAAAAGAGATGATAAAGAGAGAGAGAGAGAGAGAGAGAGAGAGAGAGAGAGAGAGAGAGATAAAGAATAAGAAAATAGAAGGATAAAGAAAAAGAAAAAGAAACAACGAGTAAAGAAAGTATATAAGCATGCATGTATACATATATGTATATATGTATGTATATAAGTGCAATTATGATGGCACATAAACGTCATTTCACGATTATTATAGCACGTATCGAAGATGTGAGAACGAGATGAGAGAGAATCGGTATCTCATCTTGAACCATATAATCATTTAACGTTCCTCATTTTCCGGATGCTGCTTTAAGAGAAAGAGAGAGATAGATAGATAAAGAGGAAAAGAGAAAGAGAAAGAGAGAGAGAAGAAATCTTGCCGGAGAGAATCATATCATTCGCACCTGTCCAATTGCTGTTCGCACCGGCACGATCGTCGCAGACACCCGCCAGGCAAGCAACAGATTTATAAAATCCAATTTGAATAACGAGATGCGTGAAGTGTTAATATTCGGCCGCCAGAGACGATCTCTGTCTCTCTCTTTCTTTCTTATAATTTTTTTTTTTTTCTTTGGCAGTCGCGTGTAGATATATATATATATATATATATATATATATATATATATATATATATATATAATACTTGGTCATTTTCGATGTAATACATTGGTTGATATTGGTACGTGTAAGGATATAATAATAATGAAGTGAAATCAAAAAGTATGGGCTATTTTGTCTCTCTCTCTCTCTCTCTCTCTCTCTTTCTCTCTTTGTCCCTCTGTTATTTTATTTTATTTATTTTTTTTTTTCGGAATACTCTTTCTTTTTTGCTTTTATATATAAGTGGAGATACTTGCACGTTTTGGGTATAGTTTGATAAGGTGATACATTTGAGGATATAATAATGAGGTAAAATCATATGGGGGTATATATATAAATTTGATATATAGATGATGAATATATATGTATGTATGTATGTATATGTAATTTTTGTATATATAATTTTGATATATATATATATATATATATATTATTGATCATATGTATAGTATGTATATATGTATATATTGGTTATACTTTGATAGTAATATATAAAAGATATAATAAAAAGTAAAATTATAATAACATTGTATATACACATACATACGTATATACATATATACATATATACTGTTGGAATGAAATAAAGTATTCGTACAGTAGAATATGAAAGTATATTTAAATTGTATAAATACTTAAATTTCTCACTGTTATATATATGTACGTATGTATATGTGTATTTTAATAGTTGACTTTGATTAATAGTAATAGTAATAGTAATACACTTGAAAACATGTAATAAGAAAGAAAATCGTATTTGTGGTATGCATATATATATATATATATATATATATATATATATATATATCTGATTATTTATCATTTGATATATCTTATGAATAGTACATGTAAAATACATTACAAAGTATAATTCTTCTATAGCATGTATATTCGCATTCGTGTAAATTTTGTAAATGTGCGATATTAAAACACACACACACACACACACACATATATATATTCGAGCAATAACTTTAATATTAGTAGATACTTATAATACATATACCTAATAAAGAATATACACAAACATACTTACATGCATTCGATTAGTTATACTTTGATATTAGTAATTATATAAATATATACATTCGTTCGAGTATATATACATTGATATATTTCAGTATTTAAATATAACAGATAATAAGATAAAAAGATCATATGAAGCATTTACACACATACACACACACACACATACACATATATCTTATTGTATTATACTTTGATAAAACGATACAAATATAAATAATTGGTAGACTTGCTAAAAAGCAAAATCATGTATAATATGTAAACATGATCACCTGCAAGAAATGACGACAGAGAACGACTTATATACATGAAAATTCTTTTCTCTCTCTCTCTCTCTCTCTTTTACTCTCTATCTCTATCTCTGTACCTGTCTTTATCCATCTTTATACATCTCTCCTTGTCTATCTTTGAAGCTCCTTTACATTCCTAAAGGTACATACCTTATCCTACCTGTATATAATCCTTGGTATGCATGATCCCATGATTACAGATCACTGTACTTAACTACTGAAGTAGAAAGGCTACATACAAACACACATACATATATATCTTTATATATGTTCTATATATCTGCCTTTATATATATATATATCTTTATATATGTACATATATATGTCTGCTTTATATATATATGTGTATATATATATACACATACATGAACGTACGTATATATATTATATATATATATATGTATATACACCTATATACTATGTATATATGTATATATTGGCGCCGAGATTACTCTGAGATAATTGAAATCGGATAACAAGTACATAAACGAGGACGTGGATATAAATGCGATTTTAGTCTCGGAGGACTCATGAGAATATCTTCGTATTCGTTGAATGACACGTTTCATGTCGCAATCGTAAGATCGAGTTGTAACGTTAAATGAGAGTTTAACTCGATATAATGCTCTGTCTGAGAGTATAAATCGTTGAGGGGGAGTAGATAGGAGGTGTAGTTATGGGGATAAGAAAGGGTAGGAGAAGAATTCTTGTACTTACATACTGATTTGTGATTTTCTTATTTTCGAGAGATAAGCTGAAAGACATGTGACGTTTTACAGGTTGTTGGTATGTGTTTGTATACGTGTATGTGTATTTTCGTTTGTGTATTTTAAACACATAATTGGTTATATTTATATATATAATATTGTATACTAATTTATATATATATATTTTTGTATATGTATTAGTATAATATTGGATAATAATATTATTGAATAAATTAATTATTACGTAATTGTATAATATAATATTATGTTATATTATAGTGAATTTATATTGAGTTATATTAGAATTGTAATATATTAGTATTAATCATATTATATTATATTACATATATATATATATTAATGGTATAATTATATTATATTATTATAAAACAATTGATATTTAATACTATATATATCATAGCAATTATACAATACTATTATATCATATTATACTAATATATATATATATATGATGGATTTATATGTACTTTGTTGTTATAATATAATAAAAAAGAAAAAAGAAGAATTAAGGGTTGTATTAGAAGAATAATAGATAAAGGGTTATCGCAAGAGCCCCTGTGGCCTAATGGATAAGGCATCGGTCTCCTAAACCGGGGATTGTGGGTTCGAGTCCCACCAGGGGTAATTAATAATTTTTTTTCTACTTTTTTTTTATTATTCAATTTCATTTTTTTTTCTTCTTTTTTTTTATTTAAATACAGATTACTCCTACCAAGCAACGCGAATCATACGTTCGATCCAATGATTGTTTCTCTGAGCTTATATACATACATACATACATACATACATAACTTTGGAGTTTTTGATTGATTTATTTATTTATTTATTCATTTATTTATCTTTTTTTTTATAAAATATAGATCACTGCGAACGCACGATTCAATGATCTATACTTTTATACTTTAATACGAATAAATATACATTCGTCATTCGTGCAAAGTTTACACTCCTACGAAAAAAAAAAAAAAAAAAAAGAAATTAAAAAATTAAAAAAGAAAGGAAAGAATAAATAAAGGAAAAAGAAAATAAAAAGATAACGTAACAACTCGCTCGAAACAAAATCTGAACAATTGCTATTCTCCTTTTTTCTTTTCTTTTTTTTTTTTTTTAATTCAATATACTCCTGATTTTCAATATATTATAAACCCTTGTACGATAATAAACCAAGATAAAAGAGAGATAGTATAACGTCGTAAAGTTATCATTCTCGACATCGTTCGTATTTGTAATACGCAACAGAGACACGAGAGAGAGAGAAAGAAAGAGAAAGAGAAAGAGAAAGAAAAAGAAAAAGATAGACAGACAAATATAAGCCCTAAAGGGACGAATAAAATAACCTTACTTTATTACTTATTGCTTGATAAACAAAATCAAACCAAATGAAATTAACTCAAATCAAATCAAATCAAATTAAATCAAATCAAATGAAATGAAATCAAATCAAATCAAATCAAACGAACCCAAACCCAAACCCAAATCTAAAGAATTTCAATTGATAGCTATAGCAAGAGTTGGGTGGTCCTAAGGGCCATAATAATTTAAGGGTAGTTGTCCACTGACGAACTCGCATGATCTAACCAATCTCTTATATTATTCGTCCCTTCCTTCCTCCCTACCCCTCTTCCATTTTTTTTTCTTTTTCTTTATCCTTTATCTTTTTTTTTTGATCGAGACGCAAACGACGAGAAACCAAACGTGTTCTCAACGTTATTCTCTTCAAGAACAACGACGTTGTTCTTGTTCTTGTTCTTGTTGTTAAACGATAAAATCCGATATATCTCGCATCAGATTCTTCTCGAAACCTTACAGTAGATTCTAATAATAATACTAGTAATACTAGTATTAGTAGTAGTAGTAGTAGTAGTAGGTTAAAGTTATGGGATCTTCCCTTAGCACGAAGGACACTTACAAAAGATCTTTCCAACATTTTTAGGGCAAATTCCAAGACGTCCCTTTATTTTTTTTTTTTATGTCTGCCACAAACACATACACATCCATACACACACAATATATGTATGTATATATATGTAATGATGAAACAGGTGAACAGTACGATGTATTTGTATTAGTGATGTTGTTCGGTTCCTTTTCTTTGGAGACAGTTTTTCAATTACATGAACACACATACCATACACACACACATATATTGAAACAGAAAGAAAAAGAGAAAGAAAGAAAGAAAGAGAGAGAGAGAGAGAGAGAGAGAGAGAGAGAGAGAGAGAGAGAGAGAGAGAGAAAGAGAGACGTAGGTATTCTTAGCTTGACGGAATCTTGTAACGACTTTTGCTATCAGATCGTTCGATCGTGGAAGATCGAAAATAAATGATCGCATCTTTCTATCTCTCTACTCTCTCTTTCTCTTTCTCTCTATATCTCCCTTTCTTTATCTATCCTTCTCAAAAGCGATAACGATTACTGGTTAACGTTTAGTTGGTAGAAAAGAGATAGAGAGACACGCACAGTAAGGTGGGTCTTCCCCCTCTAACCACCCTCCCTCTTTTACCTCTCCTCTTACCCCTACCCCTACCCCTACCCCTACCCCTATCCCCTCTCCTCCACTCTCTATCTTCATCTCATCCTCGTGTGATTTGTGAGCACGCGAAAGAGTCGATTTCTATCTTGCAATACATATATATATACATACATATATACATACGTGTATATATATATATATGCATCATGTATACGTATATATGTATGTATATATAAGTATATATGTGAGAGACACATTATTGAGAGTTTCAATTTTTATCTCAATACACACATACATACATACATATATATTTATATATATAT
The DNA here is from genome assembly GCF_905475345.1 of Vespula vulgaris. Lineage (NCBI taxonomy): Eukaryota > Metazoa > Arthropoda > Insecta > Hymenoptera > Vespidae > Vespula > Vespula vulgaris. The sequence goes on from NC_066609.1 coordinate 1,387,309, forward strand.
ACAGACAGTTTTAACATGGTACGTATATATATATATGTGTGTATGTATATATATGTATGTATATATACTTTTAGTATGAATATAATTTATACACATGTATACGTACAACATATACAAACACTTTTTTAGCATGATATATATATATATATATTGTTATACTATATATATATTACTATATACTATATTACTATTATATTATATATATATTGTTATAGTGGTATATATATATATATATATATATATATATATATATATATATTACAAATAATTGGTATTACAAATAAGACGTTTCATTTTAAGATACAAAGGTAATGTTAATGTCGATTTAGAAAATCAAGAATCAATTCGATTTTATAAACTTGTTGTTCACCGTCAACACCATTACAATCATCATCATCACCATCGTCACTATTACAACCAAGTTCGAGAATTGTAGGTGTAATACGTTCTCCATGTATACTTCCCCCTCCTCCCTCTCCCCTCCCCCTCACTACTGTCCTCAAGTCCCATTCAGAACATTTTAAATGGGACGTACGATAAAATTTATGGTGTCCACCTTCAATGGTTAAAAACACGACAGGTAGTCGTCTCTGATACATACCGTCGACTTTATCTACTTACGTTTAATTTAATTACGCGGGTTTTGCTTTTTTTCTTTTTTCTTCTCTTTGTCTTTTTTTTGTCTTTTTTTTTTTGTTTTCGATTATTTAAATAGAAATAAATTTCGTAGTATATTAAAATCGTCGTCGACAGAAAAATGGCGGTAATCTTATCGAAGACCATGAGAAAAATCAAAATTAAGATAAATTTACACGCGTATTAAAAATTTAAATGATCATCGAAGAACGAAAACGACCGAGAAAATTTCAAAATTGTTTTCAACGAGTCGAAACTCGGTCGAAGGATATTACCACTACGGAACGGAGCTGAGAATTTTAATGGACGTATAATTAAATATACATTTATTTACGTACGTATCAAATGAAAATAATTATTAATGATAAAATGAAGTGTGAGATTATTCAAGTATCAGCGCGTACGATAATTTTCACGGGATATAAATGAACTATATAAATAAATTACTCGATGATAGTCATAATTAAGATACGTTTATATTATTTTATTGAATGGGAATAATTGTTAAAGGTGAAAAAAGAAAGAAAAAAAAAAAAAAAAGAAAAGAAAAAGTTTTTAAGAGAATTCACAATTAATTCTCGACCGAGTTAAAACTCATAAAAGATATAAGCTGATCGTATAGTAACTCTAATAATATCTGATTGAGAATATATATATATATATATATATATATATATATATATACACACACATATATATAATTTACGTATTAAATGGAGGTAACAAGTAGAACAAAAAACGCGGCAAATTTGAAATCACTCGGGACGAACTTGAAACTTACAAAATATAAATTCAACGATAAACTCCAATAATATTTAATAGTTAAGATACGTTTATTTGCGTTATTAAAAAGAAAAAAAAAATAGTAATTATAAATGACGAGAAAAGAACAAAAAAAAGAGAGAGAGAGAGAAAGAAAGAAAATGAAATAAACGCGAGAAAATTATAAATCAATTACGAAAGAGTTAAAAACACTTTCGTGATATAAATAGGACGAAAGTAACCGGTAACTCCTCAACGATATCTAAAGATTAAAATAGTTTTACTCGCGCGTATTAAAGATAAAGATAATGATTATAAGCGACGAAAAAGAAGAAGAAGAAAAAAAAAAGAAGAAGAAGAGAAACGCGCGGGAAAATTTAAAATTAATCACCGACGAGTTTAAAAAAACATTTACAGGAAGGATATAACTGGCATCGAAAGTAACTCTTTAACGATATCTAAAGATTTAAATGGATCTACTCGCTTAAAAAAAAAAAAAAAAAAAAAAAAAAATTATAATTATAAGTGACCAAGAGAAAAAAAAAGAAACAAAAGAAAAAGAGAAGAAAAATGCGCGGGAAATTTCAAAATCACTTACGACCAGTTGAAGCTTCCTTCGATATATACGTATATATACCTAACCTATTTATACAGATATACATATATATATATATTATACATAGAATAAGTTAACTCGAGCAATGGCGATGGCAATGGCGATGGCAATGGCGATGGCGATGGCGATGGTGGTAGTAGTAGTTTCTCTGCGGTTTGTCTCTCGATGAGTTAATGCAAATGAGAAGACGGTGAGCGTAACTCCGGCGATTCGTCTAAATTAATTAACGCTGTGGTCCGTAGCACCGTGAAATTAGCGCTAACTGCGTGGGATGCCTTCGAACGGTTAGCTATTAGTCTGCTAATGGCCCAATACCACTATAACACTACACAACTTATACGTCCTCTCTTTACACACATGTATATATATATATATATATATATAGATGTGAAGAGACGTATACATACATATATATGTATATATGCATACATAGACGTTTATGTATAACGTTCACATTTACATGTTGAATGGTAACTCTTCTATAATGGTGGTGAAGCGGACTGTTTAGTAATGTTCTTGATCACGTGTTACCGGGCTATGCATCAGGTACGAAACAATGCACGGGCTATAATTGAATATTTCCAGGGACTATGATTTAAGAATAGCCCCTTAGGGCCATTCACTTCTTTGTATTTGCCTTCGTGATTTGCCTTGAGTACAACTTACATACGTGCGATAAATAATCATTTCTGGTGTGTGTTGCTTCTTTCTCTCTCTCTCTCTCTGTCTTTCTTTTTTTCTCTCTTTCTTTTTCTTCTTTTTCTTTGTTTTTTTTCTTTCTCGTTCGCTTTCTTCTCGCTTCTATAGGACGGGCCGAAAGTTCCAAGGTGATCTTAAAAATCGATTACCATTTTTCCCGTGACCCTTTTTCTTTTCTTTTTTCTTTCCTCTCCTTTCTTTTCTTTCTTTTTTCTTTCTCTTTCTTTTATCTTTTTTTTTTTATACAGGATCCCAGAAACTTATAACGTGAATTTTAATAATTGGTTATTAATTATCTGCGAGTTATCTTCCCGGTTTCATTCTTTTCGTTTATTTATTTATATGAAATTTTTTCTATTTATTATTTTTGTTTCTTGCATATAAGAAAATTACGAGTTTCAGGAAGGTTGACTTGAAATTATCTTCGCATTTTCCAAAAAGAAAAAGAAAAAGAAAAAGAAAAGAAGAGAAAAGAGGGAAAAGAAAAATACAGAAAGGAAGGATCGAAAAAAAAAAGAAAAAAAAACAGAAAATAAAAAAATAAACTCGTTCCGTTTCATTTCGTTTCATTTCGTTTACGCGTCTCATCATTTTGCATATTCTCATTCCACTTATATTCTTATGAGTCGAACCGCGGCCGGTCTCTCTCTTTCTCTCTCTCTCTCTCTCTCTACCATCTTTCGGTAACTCTGAATATTTTTGACTTAAGTGGGCACTCGTTCTTGCGGCACTGCTTTGACTTTTCAAAACAGATAGACAGACAGACAGACAGACAGAAAGAAAAAGAGAGAGAGAGAGAGAGAGAGAGAGAGAGAGAGTTCACGAGGTCATTCGAAAAAAAAAGAAAAAAGAAAAAAAAAAAGAACACAAACGAGGAAAACGTTGAGTTTGGGATTCGAGAGAATTATGAAAGGGTGGGGTGAAGAGGTCAATGGGTGGGATTAAGAAGTAGGGGAAGGGGGAGGGGGAAAGAGGGAGAAAGGATCCGAAAAGAAAAATTTTCGGAACGAAACACGCGGAAACATTCGAAATCGACTAATCACAGAGAAAGAGAGAGAGAGAGAAAAAGAAAGAGTATGAGAGAGTATGAGAGAGAAAGAGAGTTCCCTGAGAAGCGATAATTTCACGAAGAGAAAGCCGAATTTGTTATTTTCTTGGGATTGCACACGCAAACGGGGTCTTGCGGGAGGTCGAAGGACGCTTCTTTTCGAACGTGTTATTAGTATTATATGAGGAAAGACGCCCTACGCGTGTTAGAGCTGTCAGAGATGATTTAAAAAAAAAAAAAAAAGAAAAAGAAAGAAAGATACAAAGAAGGAAGAAGAGCGTGATACCTCTTTCTTCTTTTTCGAATAATTTTTTAGATGGGAGAGAGAAGGATGATGAAAGATTTGGATACGTTGATTTTGAAATAACAAGTAGATGTATGAGAGTTTGTAGAGAGAGAGAGAAAAAGAATGAAAGTAAAATGAAAATGCATTGTATATGTTTTTTATATTTTATGTATATATGTATGTACGTACGTACGTACGTATGTATGTATGTATGTTTATATATAATTTAAAAGTATTAAAAATATTTTTACTAAATAATTTTATGTATACACAAATATATATATATATATATATATATATATATATATATATATATATATATATATATATTATATAGAATGAAACTTTGAAAGAATGAAAATTATCATATATGTATATATTTACTTTTATATATCTTCTTTCTTTTATATACGTATGTATATTCATACATAACAATATTTTCTTTTATTACATTTTTTTCTATATCACACATATGTATATATATATATATATGTATATATATGAATATTTCTATATAAACATTACATACGTACGCATATATCTTCAAATAGTGTGATAAAGATAAATAAATAGACAGAAGAGAGAGAAAGAAAGAAAGAAAGAAAGAAAGAAAGAAAAAAAAGAGAAAAAAAGAAAGAGAAAGAGAGAATAATGTAAGACAATATTTTAGAATCCCTAATCATCATTGAACGTTTCGGTGAAACGAAATGTTAAATCTGATTTATCGTTTATCCTCGATAATAGCTACGAAGGTGGTGTACTCGATCGATCGATCGATCACTCTCTCGCTTTGAAATTATCGAAGGTACGAAACTGATGATGCCGAAGCGTGGCCCAGCATCTCTCTCTCTCTCTCTCTCTCTCTCTCTCTCTCTCTCTCTCTCTCTCTCTTCATCTCCATTTCTATCTTTATCTCACTCTTACACACACGTACATACTCTCTCTCTCTCTCTCTCTTACACATTTCATCTCTATATTTATCGCTATCTTACTCTTACAAACACGAACATACATATTCTTTCTCTTACATACATACATATAAATATATATATATATATAAACGGATGCACATACATATACTCTTTTTCTCTCTTTCTCTTTCACTTGTTCGCTCGTTTGCTCGCTCACTTCTTCGTATTCTCGTGGTTAGCATAATGGGTCCCGTAAGGGGCCCCCATGAGAGTCGAAAAATGCCCTAAGGAAAGAGAGAAGCTTGTTGTTGTAGTAGACAGCAGTGTCGATGGGAGCTACATCGTAATGGGGAAGGGAGGAGGGGACAGGTGAAGGAACAGGGGGTGAACAGGGGGAAAGGGGTTGCTAGTAGGAGGATCCAACCCATTAGTTACCTTAGCCGCTCGTCAAACATGCCTCTGCATACGTAATGCGAGCTGATAATGCTGGACCACGTCTGGTAATAACGCGTAATGTATTGCATGTACATACATGTATATAAAATATACGTATATGTATATATGTATATATATATATATATATTACATATATGTATGTATGTATGTATGTGTGTATGTATGTATGTATGTATAGGAATCGAACAATTGCATCGAACATTTTAATTAATTATTATTAAACATTTGTAAGATATTCAAGTGTTCTAAGATATGTTTTGATATTTAGAAGTAAGATATATTTTATTGGATATTCTTTTTTTTTTTTTAGTTTTAATTTTTTTTAAGAGAAATTTTATATTATCATATATGTAATATAAGTAATAGTATGTATAATAAATAATATATAGTAATAAATATATGCATGTGTATATATATTTTATATATATATATATATTGTTTTATATTGTAAGAATTTTCATTATAAATTTTTTACTTACTTTAATTTTACTAGATAAATTATTATTTTACGAAAAAAGAGTTATATATAGTTTTCATATAAATTATCGTATAAATTATATGAAACATAATTCATTCGAAACGTCTCATACTTTTTCTCTTACTCCAAAAGAGAAAGTTCATTTATATGAATACGGATCTTTTTATATTTTTATTTACCTTTATTTTATTTTTTTTTATTTTTTTTTTGAAGAAAAAAAAATTATATAAGATAAGTAAAAAGGAATTTTAACAAACCTTTTTAAACACGAATCTCCAATTTTTTTTTTCTTTTATTTTTTTTTTTTTCCAAACGCAAAACACCAAGTCTTCGGATTTAATCAGAGATTTAGTACGATAAAGGAATATACATAATATTTTTTTCTTTCTTTCTTGTTTTTCATATTCTTTTTTATCTACATATGTTACGTATTTAACTATGCTATATTATGATACACACACACACACACATACATATATATACACAAGCATGTACATATTCACTGATACATACACATATATAGAACACGTACACATATATTATCTATAGACGATCTAACCTCATTATCTCTCTACGTTTCTTTATTTTTCATCGTTAAAAAGCTTACACGCGTAGTACATATACAGGGTGTCTCATTTAATACGACGTCTTATTAAAATTATCGTATACTGTTACTACTGCTTTTTTACAAGCAAATATTTGCTTATGAGTTTGAATGAATGTTGTTGAAAATTTTTCAAAAAAAAAAAAAAAAAAAAAAAAAAGAAAGAAAACATATTTGTTCGACGATATTTTGTTGAATTTTTCCTTTAATTTTACTTCTTCAAATTCGAAGAACAGAACGAAGAAGAATAAAACGAAATCAAAGACGAGAACGAAAAAGAAAAATATCGATATTAAACGATACACCTATTATCCATAGAAAAAAAAAAAAAAAAAAAATCTTACATATTTTTCAAATAGAACGCATTATAATTTTTTTTTTAATTCGTCCTTAACGTTTACCCGAATAATATTTGACAGACAAAGATCTAGATTAAAAAAAAAAAAAAAAGAAAAGAAAAAAAATGAACGTACATACCCAGTATCCTTGTATGCTATGTAAATACTGTACATAAATACGTACATATAAAAATATGTATATATATATATATATATATCATGTATTTATGTATCTATGTTATGTACGTATTTACGATGGCAATCCTTTTCTTTCCCTTTCCTTTTTTTTTTTTTTATTTTTTCCCTTTTCATGTTAACCAACGACGGAAGACGTTCATTAAAGATAATTGTAGACGTTTATCCTAAGGACGTTTGAGATTTGCGATTTGTTTTAAAGATATCTCTCTCTCTCTCTCTCTCTTTACTATCACTACTATATTTTCATTCATCCAATACGTCGAATCCAATCGATTACCATAGGATTATTATGGGACTTCTAACGATCGATCGAGCGATCGAGCGATCGACCGATCCAGAATACTTGGTAGATCACTCAAGAAGAAAAAAAAAAAAAATCCTTCAGAAATATTTTTCCCTACGCGACATCGAAGACACAAATTATATCGGATTGCACGATTGCTACGATTTTAAACCTGCCTCAGGATGATATAATTCGACGTTACTTTTCATGATTTATTACTATCCCGTGTCGATCTCTTGATTTAGATCTTCTTTTTCTTTTTTTTGTTTCTTCTTAGTCAGAAAGAGAGAGGTATAGTCTTTGTCGGTTCCTGTAATATCAACCCTTTTTCCTATCGATACATGAAATCTTTCTAGATCGCTCGATCATGATCGACTACTCGATTCTTATAGATTGCGTACATTATATAAGATAACTACGAGTATCTACGTATTTATGTATATATGTATTTATATATTTATCTATGTATGTATGTATGTATGTATGTATGTATGTATGTTATGTATGTATGTGTACGTCCGGTTAATCTCACCAAGGCAATGTTTAAATCTTTTTCTCGCTCTTGCTTAAAGGTTTCCGTTTCTATTTATCTCTATCTATCTATCTATCTATCTATCTATCTATCTATCTATCTATCTATCTATCTAAACTATTTATCTGTTTATCTGTATTTCTATTTCTATCTCGTTCAAAATTTTCTCGATATATTTATAAAGATTATAATATATAAATTAAAGATTGCAAGCATCGTTCTAATGACGTCTATATTTTTGTTATATATTCTTCTTTCTATTGATTCATTTATTAATTAATTTTTTCCGATTTTATATATATATTTTTTTTATTGATTTATTTATTAATTAATTTTTTTCGATTTTATATATATATATATTTTTTGGTTCTCTTTCTTTTTATCCTTATTCGTTGATATAGATATTTCAATTCGATCGGAGATCCTTCAAGCTATTGGAAATATTACATAATAATAATTCAAATAAGCTACCTGATAAATATATACATATATATATATATGTATAGATATAACCATAGGATAGTAACGTATGCTGTTATCTTAAGATGAAGTTGTAAAACGCCAACGTTAAATCGTCCGTACGATGATAATTCTTTCAGCGTTGCCTATCGACTTTTTTCTTTTTTCGTTTTATTTTATTTATTTATTTTTCTTTTTTCTTCCTGTTCTTTTTCTTCTTTTTTTTTCTTTTTTTTTTTTTAAACTCGGTCTCTACCATCCTATGAATTTTCGCCAACTTGTGTATTTATGTATGAGCTTATGTACGTGCGTATAAACGCATATATCTTCATGTGTTATGTGTGTGTGTGTGTGTACGTGAACAAATGTGAACACGTGGGATTGAGAAAATTTATGAGTTATGATTTATGTGAATATCGGTAATATAAGGAAGTATATAACTCAAGATTAATTGTCACTATTTATTTATGTATTATTTACGTGTGTATATATATATATATATGTATGTATGAATGTATGTATATGTATATGTATACATGAGATATTTTATTGATGTGATAATTGAGATTGGGTTTATGGAGTTTTCCTTTCTATAATTTTTTTTTTTTTTTTTTTTTTTTAAGATGATGGAATGGAGAGGATTTCGACCTGAGTAATCGTAATAAACATTCTCATGATTTTTTTCGATGTTATTTTAATTCTTTATAAATAGGTTAAAAAGATTTCTTAGACCTAATCGAATACGTGTAAAATTAATTCGATTTTGTATTATAGAATTTCTTTTTTTTTTCCCCCTCAATTTTACTTTCTTCGTGGGCCATTTATATATCTATAATTAATTAGAAAAATATTTAAAAATCTATCGATTCTATCGAGATTATTTCTATGAATGAAAATGAATGAAAAGTGTTATGATTTTTATTACAATTATGTATGCATATATATGTATATATATTTATATATATATATACATTGTTTTTTTTTTAATGTATATGTATATGTATATTATAAAAAAATTTATTGATCTTTCTAGATACATGTATGTATAATTAAGAATACAAAATATCATTCGTATAATTTTTCATATTAATTAATCTTTTCTTTTCTTTTTTTTTTTTTTTCTAAAGTATATCATATAAATTTATCGATTTTACGTTATAGAAATTATATGTTTCTATATCTATAAGATAATCATAGAAATATTCAGAATAATTTTTAATTAAATTAAAAAATTTATTATATTAATTATATTAATTAAATTAAATAATTTTTAATTAAATTAAAATTAAATTAATAACAAAAATAATCAATAATTGCTTAATCGTCTAATTAAATTAATTGTCTAAGTAAGAAGAAATTTCTAATATTAAACTATCTTTGATATTGATATTTTTAATAACGTATGTTATGAAACTTATCGATTTTTTTCTTTCTTTTTTTTTATGGGTTTCTATATCTATAATCGATCACAGACATTTTTCAAACAATCCTTGATATTAATTAACCTTTTTCTTTTTTTATTCTCTTTATTTTTCTTTTACTTCTTTAGGTAGATAGAATAACTCTACAATTTAATTAATTCTACGCGTTCTTATCATTAAATCAATACATTTGTTATACAATGTAATAAGAATACAATCAGATTTATAAATACATACATACACACCGATATATATATATATATATACACATACAAAAATTTTTAAATAAAAACTTACAATAAATTATAACAGATCATTAATTTCTGAAATTTTAATTTTTTTTTCTTCGAAATTTTTTATATATTCGATTTATCATATTAATTTCACTAGATACATCCATACATATTATACATACATATATAAATACGTACATATATATATATATATATATATATATATATAAAACATCAATCTACGCATATCCTTATCACTAGGTCAATACGTCTGTTACAATGTAAATAAAACGTAATACGTTAACGTTCGCAGAATATACATACATACATATATACATACGTATATATACATACGTAAGCAGATATAATAACGTCAACGTTTTTCGACAGAACTAGTCGAACGAGTTTGGAATAGATTAAATGTACATTCACGTTTATTAATCATTCTAATGTATGTATATACGAGTGTATGTATTATATTCAGAACCAATGTTACTATCCTCGTAGTACTTTCAAATGGTCATGCATCTCTCTCTTTCTTTCTCTCATTCTTTCTCTCTCTATCTTACTATTTCTTTCTTTCTTTCTCTTTTTCTGATACTGATCGTCCTTACCACGTTGCAGCCACCCACGCGAATGAGATAACGAGTGACTAAGGAAGAACTATGTATAATATATACATTGACAAAGATCATCGTTTCAAGTACATAAGAATGATTTTTAGATATCTTACGTATTTACCTAAATATATGTGTGTATACATACATACATATATATATATTAAATAAATTTCTATACACATACGAATATATATGTGTGTGTGTGTGTGTCCGTAAAGAGATAGTATATATGTTAAAATACATTTGTACACGCATATGTATTTATAGAGATAATACGTATGTATGTGCATACATTAGTAGACACGTCACATAACTAAAACTTGTACATCCTCTTTTCTCTGTACAATTTACCAAGCAATGAAAGAGAGAGAAAGAGAGTGAGAGAGAGTGAGAGAGAGAGAGAGAGAGAGAGAGAGAGAGAGAGAGAGAGAGAGAGAGAGAGAGAGAGAGAGAGAGAGAAAGAAGATAGGCAATTTCGAGAGACACGTTCTTAACAGATTACGATGACAAATGGCTTGAGGTTATAAAAAAGTTTTCGAGGTCGAGTAGTTTCCTTATCATTATCGTCTTTCTAAGTTATGCGAGCTGGATGATAATCGTTGAATTTATAGGGAAATACATACACCATATGTGTCAAGTTTTCTCTATCTTTCTCTTTTTCTCTCTTATGTACATATAGTAAGATATGCAAAATCAAAGTATCCTTTATCAAAGTTCAACAGTCGATTCTGATATCGGTAACTACAGTTTTACTTTAATTTATACCATTAATCGATAACTCTTAGATATTTCTATTCGAATTGAACCATGTTAGAAAACGTTTAAACGAAAAGAATAAGAAAAGAAAAAAGAAAAGAAAACAAAAAGAAAAAAGAATATGGAAAGAAACAAAAGTTGCTTCTTGCATAATTTCTCATTGCTTGCATCTCTATCTTTTTTTTCTTATGCATTTATACAAAAATATGTAGTATCAAAGTTTCTAAATCAAAGTTCACAGACCGATTGTGATATTGATAACAAAGTTTTATTTCAACTTATACGATCAATCGACAACTCTAAAATATTTCTTTTCTCTTTAACCAAATTGCGTTAGAAAATTTAAACAAATAATTGTACTATATATTCTTTTATAAGATCTCATTGTCTATCTGTTTTCATCGATCTATCTATTTATCTCTCTCTTACATATATAGAAAGATATTCGAAATTAAAGTTTCTAAATAAAAGTTCAACGGACGATTGCGACACCAATAACAAAGTTGTACAAACACACACACACTCTTTCTCTCAGTAACTTATACGACAAATGGTTAGCTTTAAAATATTTCTATATATTCAAACTAAACACCGTTAGAAAATCAAACAAAAAAAAAAAAAAAAGAAAAGAAAAAAAATACAGGTTCATATAAAATACATCCTCTTACAAAAATCTCATTTCTTTTTCACATTTATCAATCATATTATCGAAATATTTCAATAAATCGACAAAGAAATCACTCAAATATAAAATATGTTATTACCTTTGATGTTTCATAAAATCTCTTCACACAGATAGGTTATCATTATACTTATTTATATATATATATACATATACATACATAAAATATTATCAATACGTTTAATACGAATTAAATAAAAATTATAAGTGACGCAGACGTATATATTAGCGCGAGATATCGATAGGAGAATTCAAAGAAATGTACATAAATACGTACATATCATACATACCATACATACCACAGATAGACATACACGCATATACATATATACCTACATACATAACCTACGTAGTAGAGACTTTCAGATTGGACTGTACTCACGCACCTTACGTGATTTCAAGGCGTGCACCACGTTGACTCTGGAGTACTTTTGCGTCAGAATAAATATCAGTGAACCGGCCGTGAGTATCCCAATGCCGGTTCTCAGCTTCTTCTTAAGGCTATCGTCACCAACACGCCACGAGTTGTACGCACGCACGACATACCGATAATTCCGCGAGAACGGAACAGCTCGTCTTGTGAGACAACTCACCGCCAACGCCATGTTTCTATTCTCTATTCTCTATCTCTCTCATTCCCTCGTTCTCTCTCTTTGTCTCTTTTTCGTTCGCTC